>NC_140439.1:0-222500 GCF_963576455.1 Neolamprologus multifasciatus | reverse complement strand
TGGATTTGAACTCAGGACCTTCTTGCTGTGAGGCAACAGCACTAATCACCACGCCACCAATCCAGGCATAACAAAAGTAGGAAAGCAATGATTTCATGGCTTGATGCAGAATTTTCTGTACATTTTTGTCCTTGACAGGTTGAACCTCAGTAAATAGCGATAGCATAACGTGGTGTGTCTGTAGATATCTGCCTCTTATAATTCCAGTGATTTTCCTGCAGTTTGAAATCTCGTGTGATCTTGTGAATTTTGTGAGTCCAGCAACTAACCGCTCTTACTAGATTGGGAAGGACACTGTCTCAGCTGAACTCTGGACACATGCACTGATACGCACTCATCCCTCCTTCCTTTCCAAACGCCTTCGATGCTTGTTCCCTCCTGGAGAACACGGCGGGTCTGAGCCCGCGCTGGAAGAATAGCTGCAGGGCAGGATGGCTGCTGCGTTTGCTTCGGATTACTCCTCACCCCCCACCCACCCCTGTTGCTTTTCACCTGCTCCATAATGTTGTGCTGTGGACATTTATGTGCTTTCTGTGCAGAGGAGTTTTTTTTGTTTCCTGTTCTCATGCTGTCCTCCCAGGAGCTCAGCATGAGTAGAGGTCTCTTTTTTTCCTCTTGGACTTTCCCATTGTAGTGTACATTTCAGTGTTTTTCCGTAATACTACCGATCTCCGACCCGTCTCCCCATGTGATGTCTGTGTTGTGTATGTAAGGCCGGCGGCGGGGGGGGGCATTTCACTGCAGGGCAACTTGCATGTGACAAATAAAGTTCTGATTGATTGATTGATTGATTGTATCAGGTCATCTCAACAAGGAGAAATTAAGTTGTTGAATTTCATACAGATCCTACATGATTTCCTAACGTTCAAGATAGAAACATGAAATTTTTGTGTTGTGTTTTTTTAATGTATCAACCACCCAATTTACTTTATTTTGTATACCGAAAAAAGTAGAGGCAGGAGGCTCGGCTTGAGATGGATGCCTTCCTCAAACCACGATCCAAAGGTGTAGCAAGATTTAACATCACTATATTATTGACTTACTCGAACATGATTTAATCTACCCTCTCTGCATATCATGTAGTTTCTACACGACACAGTTACACTTAACTTTAAAGCATGAGGCAGTTGTGTTAAATACACGCAAGATGCTTACATAAATCCAAGAGATGGCCAATCCCTTTTTTTCAGCGTAGTTTATCTTACCTCCTTAATGTTGTCATACATCCACTGAAATGATGGATAAACCAAGCCATTATGTCACTGAGAAAAAGACATGCATACCTTTTAAGCTTGCTCTTCCAATGTGGTGAGCAGCATGAAGGATGTTCTTTCTCTACGCTAAGCAATGTTTTCCCATATTAGAGACATTTATACGAACAATGACAAGTCTGAAAGGCCTTCAAAATCAAAGCAAGTGATTTATTGTGATGCAATAATATCTGAGGCATCAGCACAACACACACAAGTACTCAAATCTCATTAGGTTTTTCCCATTTCAGTTCACAGGAAGACTAGAACATTCGGTGTCTATTTGTCAGACTCCCTGTGGACAGAACCTTATTGAAAGTTTTAACTTTACTGCCCATCAAACCAGAAATCAACAACACAAGAGGAGCCCTAGAAACTGAACCATCAGCAGGGGCAGTGCTCCCTCCTTTAGCCACCCCAAAACAAACCATGGCGAAGCCCATTGAGGGAAACACACATAAGCAGATCTGAACTTACATCCAGAAGCTGTTTTTATGGAACAGCTTTACAGGGAACCATTTTTATACAACTTTTGTTCCCACATGGACACATTTTATGAGCACAACCACCCACTGAAACTGTAATGTAAACTGTTATGAGCTTTATTAGGAATGAATAAAAAGAGACAAATGTTTTCTGATCATTTGAGGGTTTCATAAAATTTCTCTCTGAAGTCATGAAAATAAGAATCATCAGAAAATTATGATCAATTATTAAAGCAAACACTGCCACGCCCACTGGCCGCTGGTATTCACTGTGACCTCTTCAGCTCATAATGGAGAGTCGTGCTCAGCAGCTGTTATTTCCTCTTTCCTCTCTTCCTCCTGTTTCTCTTCCACCGCAGGATCTGGGTACAGGCAGGAGGTGTTGCCATCTTTCCATGTGATCACAATATTTCCTGCATTGCTCTGCTCGCTTGTGTCACTGTTGGACATGTGAGGCTTGTTTCCCTGCAGTGGCATGTCTGATGCTGGGTGTGTGCTGTTTTCTTTGAGCAGCTCCTGATCTTCATTTTTCTGAAGCAGAGATGTTGCAGCCTTGTACTCGGCTATCTTCCTCCTGCTCCTGTTTGAGTTGGTACAGAAACCTTTAATATAATATACAGTATGTTCGCTCTCAAAAAAATAGCAGTCAAACAACTTCGGGTCATACTTATTTGCCATGGCTCCCATTCCCAGCAGAAGAAAACCAACAAGAAGGCAGACAAAGGCCAGTCCCAGCAGTACAAATGTCCATGTGGTTTCTGCAACACGAGGATAATTAAAACCTGAAAACCTCCCTGCCCTCTTTCATATGAGAAAATCATATGCACACTGCAGAATCAGTAATACACACACGAGTTAAATAAGGGCTTGTCAGTATTTCCCAACTTTTTATTTTTGATAATCTGCAGAATGTTAGCCTCAAAACAAATGCGTATCTACAGATGTGAGATGTTTCCCTGATTAGAAAACGTAAAAAATTTGACATAAAAGTATTTTCTACCTGACAGCATTACAACATAACAACACTAACCTTTTAGTCAGCGAATTTTTCTGGATTTTTGAATGCTCGCTTTCTTACTGAAATATGTGGTATCAACATTTTTTGCCAAATGTGTAAATTAACAGCATTTTGTCGGAGCTGTTCACAGCTATTCCCCCTGACAGCCTAATGAGTAATGAAAATGAACCAGTGCCAAGACCCTTGTGGTCTGGTTCACCAGCATGAAGCTGAGAAACTGCAGAATTCTTGCTCTGAGCTTCATCATTTAGCTTTCCCCCCCAAAAAGTTTCCGTTTTCTATATGGAAAAGCTTTCAGCATGTGACAAAGCGGCTAGGACAGAATTCATTTGCCATTTGTCACTTGCATATATTGTTATTTTGTGTTCTGATATCTTATAGTCTATCATAATGCTTTAATGGAGTGACACTGACGCATGGACGCATGTCTCAAGCTCACAGAGTGAAGCCTGTATCGGTGCGTGCGTCGCTTTAAGAAAAAGTCACGTGAGCGATACAGCTGCTGTATCGCTCATTGCCAACGCGCCAAGCTGTGTTTAAAAGGTGCCGAATTTTTCTGAATAAAAATTATAATAAACTCTGAGTCAATTACATTTAAATGGGTAATATTACATTCACAATACTTTCATTTTAATTTTCACTTAATGTCATTCACAATATATTTTAAATATGTCTGCAATAGTTGCAATGTAAAATATATAAAATGATTCCATGGAAAGTACAATAGCTTACAGTGTGTACAAGTATGACTAGGTCATTGAATCAGTGTCTGTTGAGTCTCCAGTAAGGTGCCTGCAATGATATTTAAGGTCCAGCAGGTGTCAGTATGGAGCAAAACAGCAACACTGTGTCGACTCAGTATTGATACAGTTTGGGGAATGTGCTGAAACGCTTCACGAGGCCTCATCTACCCATCACTACTTTAATGTAAACACAGCACATGCAACCTCGGCTCTACATACTATCCCGGGTCTGTTTGTGGTAGCATTGGTTATATTCATTTCATCTTAAAGCTAAATGTCACTTCATCATTAATTGATTTGAATCTTTCATTTGTTTATGTAGTTTGGTTATATTTACCATTGTGTGTTCCTTTGAGCAGGTCCTATGTGTAAAACAGGTATGTGGGAAGGGCCCCCAGTACTTCCTGATTTTATAGGATATGATGTCACTGATTATGTCAATTGGGTGTAACCAAATGAAAGGGTGTTTCTTTTGTGTAAAATTGTTTATTTCACTTAAAATAACCTCATGAGTCAGAGTAAGTGAAGAGATTGACTTTTCAAACTGTTTAGTTGGGTGAATGAGTTAAGTGGAAAAATGATTTTATTCCTGTTTCTTTGTCTAGACTGTGTTATTTAGTCTACCCTGTTTTCCCAATGGTGGAGGTTAATGAGATCCAGGTGTGAGTGGAATTCTATATAAAGCAGGTGCGATTTTGACTGAGAGGTTCTTATGTTTTTGTGAAACAATTGTTGAAAGGCGACACCAGAAAATAAAGAACACTTAAAGGAAACGTGAACAGTCTGCAGATGCTGTCTTCCTATCACCTTCCATGCTGCTTATGTTATGCTACTTCACACAGCATACGATGTCTCAGGAAAAAGACTATCCAAATGACCAAGTATTTCATGTTACACATCCATTTGGATCAGGTATTCTAGCAGGAGCAGCACTTACGGTCCTCTGTGCGGTAGAACCAACGTAGATACTCTCTTTGTTCCTTTGTCATAGCTGTCAGCTCTCCTGTTTGCGCTTCATCCTCGTATGTCGAATCGTCAGAAGCTCTCCTATGTCCTTAAGAGGACACACAGACAGACCCCACAGAAGCTTTGATTGTCAAACACAAACGATCAAACTGAGAATTTCAGTATCAGCTCTTAAATTTGTCTCTGTACCAGTAATAATATAGTGGCAGGAGAGCCGGTCATCTACTGCCAAGTAGCAAGATACTGACCCCAAGTTGCTCTGCGATGCATCCATTGCATTATAAATGTGTACGCATGTTAGGAAGCACTAACAAGCTTAGAAGAAAGGTGCTGCGTGATTGGGTGAATTTGGCATGTTGGGCGCTTTGTGTGCTCTGGGAGAGTAGAAAAGCGCTATACAAGAATTAGTCCATTTACCATTTACATGTGCTGCTCATTAAACATACTGAATGTAATATATTTTGAGTTCCTTAGTGATAAACTGTAAAGATTTTGTTGGCCGAAGATTCAGGTCACTGTGACCTGACCTCCTCAAAGCACTTTCAAGTCTCATCCACACGATCACACACATTCATACAGCTCTTATCTATACACTTTGATCTAACACTCACACTCCAGTGGATATATCAGGACAACTTGGGATTCTGTATCGTGCCCAAGGATACTTTGACACATACAAAGTACGTTATGTGGATCCAACTTTCTAACTGCTAGCTGACTCACAGTCTCTCATGACAAGAATGTGCTGCAATGAGTTTTCTTTGCTTTTCTACCTTTACTGCAATCAAAAAACACAGGTCACTAATAAGCACAATAGCAATGTATGGACAAGTTTGATTTAGACAAGATCAGTGAAAGAAGTTCACTGAAGTTTAAATGAGCTCCACCGTTTTCAGCTGAAGAATTAAAGTGATAAATGAACACTTTAATAGCATACTTAATATTAACTACTTTTTGACTACTTCAATATATTTTCATGAAATCACATTATTGCACTTTCACTTTAAATTTGTCTGAGTTCCTTTTCTACTCATATGTGAACGTGTTGCGTACTGCTAAAGCAGGATTTACGGTGTGTCCGCGTACATGTTTTCAGTCGAATGGTGGGGGTTCCCCCCACCCTAGATACGTGCAGTCATCCAATATCCTGACTGCATGTTGTTGGAAGCGTATGACATAAATGTAGACTGGTTAATAAGTGAGTCAGAAAGAGGAAAGAGTGATAGCAGAGTTCACTAAACTACAAAAATCCAACATAAAAAAGCTGCGGTGGACATTTTCATTGTTTTTAATTCTTTGTGTGTTAGAACTTCTCTGCTGCCGGCTGATAGACCAAAATCTATAAGAGCAACAGTGGCCTGCAGACCAGCTGTTACACACACTTTGTACACTGCCTCCATCTGACAACAGAGGCAGACTGCAGGCCTACAGGCAGGCCCTGGACTAAAGTGGGCAGTGAACACGCCGTCTTTGGTGGACCATAAATCCTGCTTCAGTGTGAAAAGTGTGCGAAGAACAGAAAAGCTGCTTTCTGTTCAATAACTACTGAGTCTTACTGAATCTTTCCTGGCAGATGTCCCCCTGATCCAGATCCAGAGATCTCCACTTTGGGTGTTTGCTGTTTTGTACGAGGATCGCATGCTGGCCATTGTGTGACAGAAGCCTTGATAGCTTTCTGCTGATCAGTTGGTCCCGGTCACAGTCCCATATTAACCAAGCAGCATCCACCTCGGGTCCGTGGCAGTCCTGGGTGTGCACTGGCCCTTCGTGCTGGGCTGACAGACATCTAGATGATGCGATACACATCAGCATGTCCCGACTGATCCAGATCCACTGCTGATATTCAGAGTCTAGGTTGCATGTCTTCAATTGGACTTCACCTGTATCTGCTGAATCTTCCAGACACAGGTTGTGCTGGGTGTTGTGGATCATGAATGCTCTTGCCCCTGCAGGTGTTGACAGTATAACAACGTTAGATATAGACCACTTAAAAAATGATAGTTTGCATGGTTGGAGCTTAACAAGGTTCCAAGTAGAGCTTCAACATGGAACAAGACAAAATGCGAGTGAGACTAAACATTTTTTTGAGCATGCAATTTATTTAATTTAAAATAACGCTTAAACTGAAACAGGCTGTTTTACAGCTGATCAAGAGTTTAGGACCACATGCCTTTAAAAGGCCACATCTGTGTAAAAATGTCAATTCATTGTCATTTTGTAGTCAAACTGTCATGATGTTCTGACGGCAAAGGCAAAAAAAACGTTCCCTTTTTGAATGTGGTTGGGTTGTTGAACTGCATAAGTATGGAACAAAAAAATCAAGTGGTAGACCCAAAAAAATGTCACAAGCACTGAACCAGAGGATCCAATTGGCTGTCCGTCAAGACACTGGACAATCCTTGACCCAAATTAAGGCTTTTACTGGTGCCGACTGCAGCCCAATAACCATCAGACGACATCTGAGACTGAAGGGCTTTAAAAACAAAAGACGTCTTCAATGGCCTCGTCTCTGTTTTGCACTTTGCAAGAGACCACCAAACATGGGACATCGAAAGGTGGAAGAAAGTTTAACTCTGATGAGAAAAAAATTAAACCTCGATGGTGCTGATGGTTTCCAACATTACTGGCATGACAAGCAGATCCCACCTGAGATGTTTTCTACACGCCACAGTGGAGGGGGCGCCATAATGGTCTGGGGTGCTTTTTCCTTCAGTGGAACAATGGAGATTCAGGTGGTGCAGGGGCGTCAAACGGCCGCTGGTTATGTCCATATGTTGCAAACGGCATCCCTCATGACTGAGGGCTCTCATCCGTGTGGTAATGACTGGGTTTTTCAACAGGACAACGTTGCAGTATACCGCAGGACAAGGGACTTCTTTCAGGAGAATTTTGGACCATCCATTTGCACCATGGGGAAGGATGGAAAGGGAAATTTACAAAAATGGACAACAGTTCCAGACAGTAGATGGAACACTTCAGCCATGGGTGGCTGTAGCTCAGGTGGCAGAGCAGGTCAGCCACTAATCAGAAGGTCGGTGGTTCGACCTGGGTTCGACCCAGGCTGCCTCCTGGCTGCATGCCAAATATCCTTGGACAAGACACTTCACCCGTTGCCTACTGGTGGTGGTCAGAGGGCCCGGTGGCGCCAGTGTCCTGTCTGTCAGTGCTGTGGCTACAATGTAGCTGCCATCACCAATGTGTGTGTGAATGGGAATGACTGGATGTGTAAAGTGCTTTGGGGTCCTTAGGGACTAGTAAAGCATTATACAAATGCAGGCCATTTCACCACTTGGAGAAATGTTCCCACTCACCTCATAGAAACACTTGCATCAAGCATGCCGCATCGAACTTTTGAAGTGATCAACAATAACGCTGGAGCTACTCATTACTGAGTTCATGTTTGGAACTTTGACTTCTGTTTTGGAGGGGGGTTACAGGTGTGGTCAGTTTAAGCGTTGTTTTCAATAAATTGCCTGCTCAAACAATGTTTTGTCTCACTCCCATTTCTTCTTGTTGCATGTTGAATCTGTACTTGGCACCTTGTTAAGATCCAACCATGCAAAATATTGTTTTTTGTTTTGTTTTTTTTTCAACTTTTGATCAGGACTGTATATATTATATTAAGTATTAATAAAATCATTTCAAAATGTGTTTGAATAACAGGGTTATTTACCAGACAGGAACAGCAACAGTAAGATCCTGGCATCAAACATATCTGAAAAACACAGAGTAAGGGGATTCTTTCAGAACACTCAATAGAAGCTGTACAATATAATAAAGTGCAGCAATATCATCCTGTTGATATCAAACATACATTGACTATACATTTATTTATTATCAGTACATTTCTTTTATATGCACATTATTTCATCTCTTTTATTCCTTATCTTGCACTTTTAATCTTTTGTACCACTGACAGGAGGGTTACATTTTGTTGTGCAATGACAGTAAAGCTATTCTATTCTATTCTATTCTATTCTGATTTAACAATTTCAGGAACTTCCATATATTACTCCAGGAAAACAATCTGAGAGCAAAGACTATACTAACTATGTTTTTATACATGTTTACATGCAGATAAGAGAGAGCCAGCACAGTGACAGATTTATTCTGGTCAACCAAGAGGAAAGTGAGCACACACCCAAAGAACCAGCAGTACATAGAGAATAGTGTGTGTGTTATTTCCACAGCCAGTAAAAAAAATATTTGTATAGTGTTCACGTTGTTTCAAAACACCTTTAGTGCTTGACTGACATATTTCAGCTTGTAGGTGTCCCCAGAATCATCATAAAAATATATAAATAAAACATTTCAAATAATATTTATTTTTTTAAAAGGCAACCATATAATGTATGGGTCAGAGAGACAAAGTTTAGACCATGTGCCACGATTACCCACTGGACCAAACGTACCGATGAAGCAACACAACTGTTCAGTCTAAAAGCTTTGCCGGACATGCTTTCATCCATGCAACTTTGAAGAGTGTCAGCTGTGTCAGAAATCACGTGTCTGTCTGTCTCTCAGTGAACAAATCTCATTGTAAAGATCTATTTGAACAAGTATGTGATGAGCCAGTCAACTCCAGATATATACCTTGCATATAAGTATAATATGGCGAGCAAAAAACAACTTAAGCATTGAAACAGTAAAATGTGGATTATTAAATATTAGGTCTCTCTCCTCCAAGTCTCTGTTAGTACATGAGTTAATAATTGATGAACAAATCGATTTACTCTGCCTTACAGAACCCTGGTTGCAGCAGGATGATTATGTTAGTTTAAATATGTCAACACCCCCGAGTCATTCTAACTACCAGAAACCTCGAAGCACAGGCCGAGGGGGAGGTGTGGCAGCAATTTTTCACACCAGCCTATTAATCAACCAAAGACCCAGACACTTTTAATTCATTTGAAAGCCTGATGCCTTGCCCACCCTAGCTGGAAAACTCAGAAATCTGTCTTATTTGCAATCATCTATCATCCACCTGGGCCTTACAGAGAGTTTTAGTCTGATTTCTCAGCATTTTTATTTGATTTAGTGCTCAGCTCAGATAAAATCACTATTGTGTGACGTTAACATCCATGTAGATGCTAAAATCACGGCATTTAATCTCTTATTAGACTCCGTTGGCTTCTCTCAAAATGTAAAAGAACCCACCCACCACTCACTAATCACACTCTGGATATTGCTTTACTGTCGCCAAAGTGCTCGCTCATAGGGGGTCATATGATTGGATTTTCTCTGTATGTATTATTGTAGTGCATACCTTACAATATAAAGCGCCTTGAGGTGACTTTTGTTGTGATTTGGCGCTGTATAAATAAAATAAAATTGAATATAAATCTCCATAATGTGTTTCTAATATTACTGACCACTCAAAGCACTTTTAGAGTACAAGTCACATTCTAACCATACATTTGAATATTAGGTCAGTTTTATGATTGTTACATACAAATTTTCAGCTGGTATGATTAATGATTATGAAGGCTGGAGAAACCTGCGGTCAGCTGAGGATGAAAAAGTCACCTGGTTGTGACAAAACATTTCTCCATCTCAAAATGAAATCAACTTTCTGGGAATGTGTTCAAAGACATTTATATGGGATGTGGCATTAAGCTTCAGTCTGACTCATTATCACTGCTGATTTTCAAAAGGTTCAGCAGCTAACCTCTCACCATCATCCTAATTTAAGGGCTTAAAATTATTATTAGTACTAATCATTCATTTTATCCATAACATATTTTTAATGTCTTTATCCCTCTTCCCTTTTTAATTACTTCTATCAGACTACCCCGTTTTGTTTCTTAGTGCTGTTTGACTGCAAAGTCTTATTTTGGTAAATGGTAAATGGACTGGTTCTTATATAGCGCTTTTCTACTCTTCTGAGCACTCAAAGCGCTTTACACAACTTGTGCATTCACCCATTCACACAAGCACATTTCTCTAGGTGCTTTCTAGATAACATTCACACACCGATGGATGCATCGGAGAGCAATTTGGGGTTAGTATCTTGCCCAAGGATATTTGGCATGCAGACTAGGGGAAGCCAGGAATTGAACCACCAACCTTCCGATCAGTAGATGACCTGCTCTGCCACCTGAGCTACAGCCACCCATTTTCAGCACACCTTTGGATCACAGATGTAATACTTACTTTGTTTCTGATAAAACATGTCCCTCTCTTCAGAACTAGTGTCGGGATGAGAAAATTATTTTACTGTTACTATTCATAACCATTATTATTACTGTTGCATCACTTATGATTTATCATTATCATTTCATTAAAGAATTTATTGAAATGCATTTATTGAAACTGTTGGTGTTACATTAAAGTCTGTATTTCAGGTGTTAGCTGAATTACATAATAATCTTTCATTGCAGGGGCAGCTGTAATCTGTAATTTTGCTCAAAACTGCAAGTTGTACCTGCATACGTGACAGTTTAATTCCACAGGTAAGTGAAGTGAAATAACAGGAAGCATCTGGCGATAGTGGAGGAACAGAGGAAGGAAATGCTCTTTTTTAGAATATGTCCTAGGTCCAAGAATTACTGGAACTGATGCAGGTCATTTATCTGTGTTGACGCATGTTGCTCGTCATCAACTATGTTATATATATGACTGCTCATTTACTGTTCGAAGAAGATCGATGCTGTGTGAGGGATCGTGCTCGGCTTCCCATATATATGTGTGTTTTAATAAAATCATTGTTTGACGCACTATGGACCTCCAGTCGTCTGTCCCTCACCTCAAATTAAGAATCAGGGCACTAGTCTGTGGCACAAAAAGAAATGTTTTGTTTTTTGTTTTGTTTTTTGCAAACAGCATGTAACAAACTGTGAAACAACTTTCCCCTTCATAGAAACCTGCTGGTTACACTTATGTAAGTCACAAGAAACAGTCTATATTTACTGATAGTGTACTTACTTTTTTTGATGCTCCAGCTCTGGCAGAAGAAAGGAGAGTATCTGTGCTATGCAGGCAGAAGGCTAAAAATGAGACTTTCCACAGTGCATGGGGAGGAGACTGCCCAATGTTTCATTACTCCGCCTTCTTTTTCTGAACGCTGATTGCGTTAAAGCCCATAAACAGAAACACTGTGATGTTTTGTTGAATTATTAAACAGAACTATTATGTGAAGCTGAAGCCGGTTGCTGTTCTGCTATAACTCAGTCATGCTGTCCTGTTAATCTTTGATATCAATATGAAACTCATTCTCACAAAAGTGCTGCAAAGTCTTTAAACCAAAGTCCAGACGGTTGCTTTTCAGGTCTTTGACCCTGTTGCATAGATACTATTTATATGACCTCGTTGCAACCTTGGTTTTTCTGTTTGTAGAGGTACATGACTCACTGGTCAAACGCCTGCGGGCTAACTGCTGGCTGTAAAAAGATTCATTTTTATAGCACACTTGTGGAGAGGTGAATAACCTCTGTGTCAAGAAAGAAAAGGACATCTTGTTGTGTATATGAAAAGATTCTGGAAGGTCTATTAATGGGTGTTTCTCCCCCTTTTCACTCGTGTTTATACTCTGCATTTAATCATTAATTATTAATCTCTGGCTCTCCTCCACAGCAGGTCTTTGTCTTGTCTTCCTCCCCTCAGCAGATGGCTGCCTATTTCCTAAGCCTGGTTCTTCTTGTTAAAAAGGAATTTTTGCTTCCCACTGACGATGTGCTTCCTCAAAGGGAAATGGAATTAGATTGATTCTTGGGGTTTTCTCCATTTCCTTTGTATAATTTGTAGGGTTACAAGTGGTTTGAGGAGATTGTTGTTGTGATTTGGTGCTATATAAATAAAACTGAATTGTGAGGCCTGGTGCTAAGGAGAAAATGACTTGCACTGTTTGAGAGAACGAGCTGGAAAGGGTGCAGCAGATTAAGGATAGAGATCAAAATGTGCTTAGAAGTGAAGAGCATGTGTTCAGATATGAGAGTGCTTTGATGAACTGAAAGAGAGGAGGACAGATGGAGCACAGCTCCTGAATCAGGAAGAGCAGAGGATTAGTAAGGAGGAAGTGAGGGAAACTATAATGTCAGCAGAAGCAAGACCGAATACATGTATGTGAATGAGAGAGATACAGGTTTTCCACCTGAATATGTAACATGAAAGGTGACTGCTGTCACGTGGATTCACACCTTCCACGTGCCCTCTGGCCTGTAGGAAGAGTGACACGCCTGCTGAAAAGCCCAGATGACCGCATCAGAACTGTGGAAGTAGCACAGGATAAAACCCTGCCCTGTCTCCTGTCTGATCCCCCGCTTCCTGAAGAAGACTGATCCTGATCATATCAACATGTTTCTCACTAGAAATATGGGGGCGGCTGTTGTAAAGACCCACCTTTAGCACATCCCAGCACACCCACTCACTTCACCAGATGCACCTTGTTTATTTCTCTCACCTTTGATTGGGTGTGGTGCTGGTCCTTAATTGCGCTCACCTGTCACACGTTATATAAGGACTGCATTTACTCTTAGCTCACTCTTCCTTCACTCCCACACGGGGCGGCAGCGGAGCATTGGCAGTCCATGGCTGTGTCCCAACTCAGGGTCTGCACGCTTATAGTACGTACAGTACGAGTACGGTGCGTACTATAAGTACGAGAAGTGAGGAAGTGAGAGGCTTGTGAAATGGGACGGTCTAGCCTTCCTCGCGCTGTTCAGGTTGCCTAGCAACCATGACACTAACCGCGAGAAACGTCTCATACAGCTTTGTGTGACAGAAATGAAGGAGAAAAATGTTTTGTTGGTCATTAATTTTTGTCATGACATCACTTTGATTAGTTGAGTATCTGAGGCTGAGACCACAGGACTGTAAAACATGATTGTTGGGCTTCATTTCTGTACTGAACAGTTATTTAAGATTAGCTAGTAAATAACAATTAGCTAATGTTGTATACATATATATATATATATATATACATATATATATATATATATATGTGTGTATATGTGTATATATATATATATATATATATACATATACACACATATATATATATATATATGTGTGTGTATATATATATATATATATATATATATATATATACATATATATATATGTGTGTATATGTATATATATATATATATATATACACATATACACACACACATATATATATGTATATATATATATATATATATATATATATATATATATATATATATATATATATATATATATACATATGTGTGTGTGTGTGTATATGTATATATTAGGGGTGCAACGATACTCGTATCGATATCGAACCGTTCGATACAGTGCTTTCGGTTCGGTACGCATATGTATCGAACAATACAACATTTTTAATTTATTTTATCAACTTTCCTTCTGACGATGCTGTCTGTGTTGAGCGCTCAGTGGATCTGCGCTCGGCAGTGCAGCCTAGGCGGAGTAGTCGAACACAGATTCACTGAGCGCAGGGCAAGCTAGCTAGACAGAAGTTAAGCTCGTTGCAACATGGCAAATTGAACCTCCCCCACCCTCATTCAGATCTGGCGTTTGGAACTATTTTGGTTTTCATGTGACGTATGACCCTGAAGGTAAGCGTGTCATGGACAAAAGTAAAACAGTATGTTGGATGTGCCAGCAATGCTCAATTGGTGGGAACTAGTGTGTTAGCGCAGTTAGCTCGTTAATGTGTTGACGTCTTCCAGCCCCACTCATGAGGCGATCCGGGGTAGCTCGTTAACGGAGATTTGCCGTGTTGTGACCTTAACGTCATTTCAGATTAACGCTGACAGCACTAGTGGGAACACAACCAATATGACTGCACATTTACTCCGACATCATCCTAGTGCAAAGACAAGTGGAAGCAGACAAAAACAAGCACGCATGCTACAAACTTTACCCGAGTCATTTAGACAGCCGTTAGCACATGATTCTCCTTATGGGGACCTGATATGTTTAATATGCTGCTGAGAATATAGCCCAGAAGAAGCGTATAGTATAGCTTTTATTTTGGAAAGAGACATTTCTCCATAATAAACTCTCTTTTCCAAAGATGAGTGATTCCTCAATCAGATACAGGGCTCGCAAAATCGCTAGCCTGACGTCCTGGGGCTTTTTTCCAGTCGGGCTACCAAAATCTATCTCTGCCCTGCCCGTCGGCCTATCGTAGGAAGGAAAAATATATGTCAATGCTTTTGCATTCTTTCGGAAATGTAGCTGGGTAATTATGTCATTGGCATCGGCCACTGTCAATATGTGACATACTGAAATCGCGTTTGAATTTGCGCTTGTTTTTTGCTTTCACTTTGCAATCGCGTGAACTGTGTATAGAGAGCGACAGTACTGATTGGTGAGTGATGATAATTTGCGCACCAATTCCTCTGACATCGTCTTATCAATCGTTAGCTTACTATGCAAACATGACAAGTGAAATCTCCTGCAGCTTAAACATGTGAGAGGTTGATCGCGCAGAGAATCGCTGAGCGTTATGTTAGTGCGTGTGTAAAAGCAGCAGGATATATATTTTAGTTCTGCTGAGCCAAATAAGACAGGTCAGGGTGAAGAAGTGACAAAACGGAAAGGTTATGACAAATCAGACTATAAGGCAAAAAGAAAGTGCAGCTTTATGGTTTCATGGACAAAAGAATTTCTGTGGCTGCAATATGACGAGCTAAATAACCAGGGCTGCACATAAGTGGTCCGCAGGTGCGCATTCGCTGTCAAAATAAAAACGCGCACAAGATAAGAAGTTGCAACACGTGTTTGCGTACATAAGATTTTCAGGAGGAGGACAGACATTTGTTTAGAACTCTTAAAGATGTCGAAGAAGCTCCTTTAAGCAATTACTGTGATGTTCCTCCACCTCCAAAGAAATGTCAGAAGGAGTCCGAACCGCAAAAGAGGCGCCTATTCTTGGAAAAGTGGTTGCAGGAGGTGAGCTGGCTTCAAACAAATGATGAACGCACAGAGATGTGGTGCAGAATGTGCCGTGAAAATTTAATAAATGACAAATTAATAAAAAGGCATGAACATTTTTTTTGTATCGAAAAAATATCGAACCGAACCGAACTGTGAATTTTGTTGTATCGTTGCACCCCTAGTATATATA
This sequence comes from Neolamprologus multifasciatus, assembly GCF_963576455.1. Classification (NCBI taxonomy): domain Eukaryota; kingdom Metazoa; phylum Chordata; class Actinopteri; order Cichliformes; family Cichlidae; genus Neolamprologus; species Neolamprologus multifasciatus. The sequence goes on along the minus strand of NC_140439.1, from coordinate 206,982 downwards.
TATATATATATATATATATATATATATATATATATACATACACACACACACACACACACACACACACACAGTGGGGCAAAAAAGTATTTAGTCAGCCACCGATTGTGCAAGTTCCCCCACTTAAAATGATGACAGAGGTCAGTAATTTGCACCAGAGGTACACTTCAACTGTGAGAGACAGAATGTGAAAAAAAAAATCCATGAATTCACATGGTAGGATTTGTAAAGAATTTATTCGTAAATCAGGGTGGAAAATAAGTATTTGGTCAATAACAAAAATACAACTCAATACTTTGTAACATAACCTTTGTTGGCAATAACAGAGGTCAAACGTTTACTATAGGTCTTTACCAGGTTTGCACACACAGTAGCTGGTATTTTGGTCCATTCCTCCATGCAGATCTTCTCAAGAGCAGTGATGTTTTGGGGCTGTCGCCGAGCAACACGGACTTTCAACTCCCGCCACAGATTTTCTATGGGGTTGAGGTCTGGAGACTGGCTAGGCCACTCCAGGACTTTCAAATGCTTCTTACGGAGCCACTCCTTTGTTGCCCGGGCGGTGTGTTTTGGATCATTGTCATGTTGGAAGACCCAGCCTCGTTTCATCTTCAAAGTTCTCACTGATGGAAGGAGGTTTTGGCTCAAAATCTCACGATACTTGGCCCCATTCATTCTGTCCTTAACACGGATCAGTCATCCTGTCCCCTTGGCAGAAAAACAGCCCCATAGCATGATGTTTCCACCCCCATGCTTCACAGTAGGTATGGTGTTCTTGGGATGCAACTCAGTATTCTTCTTCCTCCAAACACGACGAGTTGAGTTTATACCAAAAAGTTCTACTTTGGTTTCATCTGACCACATGACATTCTCCCAATCCTCTGCTGTATCATCCATGTGCTCTCTGGCAAACTTCAGACGGGCCTGGACATGCACTGGCTTCAGCAGCGGAACACGTCTGGCACTGCGGGATTTGATTCCCTGCCGTTGTAGTGTGTTACTGATGGTGACCTTTGTTACTTTGGTCCCAGCTCTCTGCAGGTCATTCACCAGGTCCCCCCGTGTGGTTCTGGGATCTTTGCTCACCGTTCTCATGATCATTTTGACCCCACGGGATGAGATCTTGCGTGGAGCCCCAGATCGAGGGAGATTATCAGTGGTCTTGTATGTCTTCCATTTTCTGATGATTGCTCCCACAGTTGATTTTTTCACACCAAGCTGCTTGCCTATTGTAGATTCACTCTTCCCAGTCTGGTGCAGGTCTACAATTCTTTTCCTGGTGTCCTTCGAAAGCTCTTTGGTCTTGGCCATGGCGGAGTTTGGAGTCTGACTGGTTGAGGCTGTGGACAGGTGTCTTTTATACAGATGATGAGGTCAAACAGGTGCCATTCATACAGGTAACGAGTGGGGGACAGAAAAGCTTCTTACAGAAGACGTTACAGGTCTGTGAGAGCCAGGGATTTTCCTTGTTTGAGGTGACCAAATACTTATTTTCCACCCTGATTTACGAATAAATTCTTTACAAATCCTACCATGTGAATTCATGGATTTTTTTTTCACATTCTGTCTCTCACAGTTGAAGTGTACCTCTGGTGCAAATTACTGACCTCTGTCATCATTTTAAGTGGGGGAACTTGCACAATCGGTGGCTGACTAAATACTTTTTTGCCCCACTGTATATATACATATACACACACATATATATATATATATATATGTGTGTATATGTATATATATATATATATATATATATATATATATATATATATGTATAGAGGCTGTAAAACCACGTTAACGCTGAAAGCACAAACATCACTAATGTCACATAACTTTGCTGTTGACCACATGTCGGCAATGTTTTAATGTTCTTCGCTATTAAACATTCGCACATAATTAAGTGACGTCATGTTCAGTACTTACTTTTGACAGTTCGGCGGCTCCCTTCTGTCGTATTTTGTGGCAAAATTATCCACACCCACCGCTGTGCTATGAATTGTGGGATATATGGGACCACGAAGCGTGCACCGGACCACGCTTGATATTTGGGGAAATCGACGGCGCATTTGGAGTATGCATTTGAAGTACACTTCGAATTGGGACAGCCGTCGTCGCGTAGCGGTGACGTGATTGCACTTGAAATGCGTACTTCAAGCGTGCAGACCCTGAATTGGGACACAGCCCATGTGTGTCTTTCCTTTATTGATTTGAGAATAAAAACCCTGTGAACGATTAGATGACTGCTTATTCTCATTCTAATCGGATGAGCCCGTGATGCTGATTACTTAAACCCTGAGCCTTCCTTCCTTCCTAACAGTGACAGTGAAGACAGACGAGTTTAAATATCTAAGTTATAAGGAAGTCCATTTTAATTTATATTGCACTTTTCACAGAAAATTAATACATCACAAAGTGCTTCACAATAAAATATTTGTTTGGTTGATATATAGATTGGAGACAGTGGCACTGAGCTGAGGATGCTCAGATGATGGACAGAGTTAGAAATGAGTCCATCAGAGAGACAGCTCAGAGTCAGAGGAAGGAGGGTGAACAAAGGATGATGAAGAGGGAGCTACCAGGCAGGAGGACAAAAGGAAGACCTCAGCAGAGGTTTGTGGGTGTAGTGAAGGAGTGCATGCAGATGGTTGGTGTGACAGAAGATGCTGGAATAGCGTGAGATGGAGCAGATGAGCCGTTGTGGCGACCCCTTCAGGGAGCTTCCAAAAGAAGAACTATCCCTGCCATTTTGGTTGCGTCCACATATGTTAATCTATTTTGAATTATTTATTTTAAACACATGCAACACTCCACAGCTGCAGGATGTACTGTAGGTGGAATCCCATCTCTACATTGGCTATAGTACATGACACTTTAAACACATGTCCAAATCTCATTGAGGTGCTCCTTAGAGAACACCTCAAACTGCATCTTGTTTGTAGTCTAGTTTGACTGGATTCTTGTTTGGTCCATCCTAATCATGTATGCTATCCCATTATGCCCAATAATTACACCTTTAACATTTCTTTACCTGTTACTTGTTGTAATTCTGTCCACAACTTTGTTTCCGTTTTTCATGGACAGTTTAATCTCCTCACTGCTTTAGTGAGGTTGTCAGTTCAGTTCTTCTGAGGCTTGTAACTTTATCGCAAACACATCTGCGCTTTGTCCTGATGCATGTTCAGTTATTCAGGTAAGTAAATCCCAAAAGGTACACCTGCTCAACTTATCTTCTGTCCAAGTATTTGGACGTGACCTGAACATCAACAGAATGTATTTGAAGGTAAACAAAGGCTTAACACAGACCCACAGCTGTCAAATAAAATTAAATCTTTATTATCCAAATCTGAATACATTTGTTCTCCAGAGATAGATTATATCACTCAAGATGTTTATCATGTTCAAGTCGCACTCGGGAAAGGAAAGAAGACTATGAAGTTTTCCAAGTGTAGTCAACTGTCTGAATGCAAAACTCAAAAGCTCCTGCTTGTTTTTAACGTGTAATGTGCCTTCATGGCATAATATAAAACAAAGCAGAGGTGCTCTCATGTTCGAGTGAGCAGTTGAAAGGAACTAAACCCTTCGAACACGTCAACATCTCACTAACACAGCTGAATGCACCTGAACACATTTGTGACGGACTGACAACTGAAGTACAAAGCCATCTCAGTCCTGTGAGTGCCATTTATCCCACAATCACTGTGTCGTCATCTGGAAACTCGTAGTAAGGTACCTCCAGGTTGAGGGGGGCGGGGCCTTTCCTGATGCGGCCAGAGGCATCATAGTGCGAGCCGTGGCAGGGGCAATAGTAGCCGCCGTATTCGCCGGCATTGGCGATGGGTACACATCCCAGATGTGTGCACACTCCCAGCACGATGACCCAGCTGGGGTCGATGACTCTGTCCTTATCGTGCTGAGGGTCTCGCAGCTCTGCGAGGCTGACGGCAGCCTCGGTAGCGATCTCCTTCTCTGTGCGGTGACGAACAAACAGCGGTTTGCCTCGCCACTTGAAGGTCATGTTCTTGCCTTCAGGGATGTCACTCAGTTTGATTTCTATCTTGGACATGGCTAAGACATCAGCTGAGGCACTCATGGAAGAAACGAACTGACTGACCACCGTCTTGGCAGCGTAGACGCTCACCACCGCTGTCGCCCCGGTAACCAGGTAAGAGAAGGTTCTCCTGGATTCACTGCTGTCCTGAGACGACTTGCTGGGGTCGAGCACCTCTGGACGCCTGTAGTCAGAAAAGTCTGGTACTCTGATGTCTGTATGAGCAAATCTGACTCCTGCAGATCCTGCAAAGACAAGAGCTGGAAGTTAGACTGCTGGAATTAAATAGAGTAAAGATTCATCACCAATGAATGGTGCCCAAACTATTCATTCAAAGCAAATTAAACGAAACTAGAGACTACTAAATGATTTTCTAAACAGATCTGCCTCTCCAGTGAGCTGCGGATGAGTTCAAGGACCACCACAACAGTGTCCTTACCAGCTTCTGCCCAGCAGTTAAAGAGGAAGACTGACTCCCTGACGGTGGCCAGGAAGCTTCAGCTTACACATAAGGGTGAGACAAGTAGTGTCTTTAATATCGTGTTTTTCCTTGGCATACATGTGCTGCATCAAACACATCTGAAAACATTTGTTCTCCAGTGACTGGCTGGATATCATTGATTAAATAGATAATATGATAGCAGACGACCTCTACTGCAAACAAAGAGTTAAACTGGTTTTTCTCAGCCTCAACAGCTTGAAAAAACTGGGCTTTAAAGTTTCCAGCTTTAAATTAGTGGATCCTTTGTCTAAATTAAGTAGTATACTGCATTTACTGGTTTGTTTGTTTCCTTTAAAATGCACTTCTGCAAATATAAAAACGTTTATTTAAGAAACACAAACACGATGTTGATATTCTTACTAACAAGGATAAGGCAGTAACATTCAATATAATGCAGAAGTTACAAGACTACAAGGTTAAAAAAAAATCAAAAACACATCTGATCACCTACACTACAAAAGCACATGACATTTATGAGTGCCAATGCAAGAGCACACTTATTATTCGCCATATTTATTCTTATTCTCCATCTTCAGCCTCACATTTTGCCGTGACACTCGCCTCGCAGCTTTGACACCCCCCCCCCCCCCCACAAATTATATCATTTCGAGCAGCTCAATTGGGAACGGTGTGCTATAACTTTTGGTGGTGACTCGTCGCCTGATTATTATTACTACTTAATTCTACTCATGTTACTTTAGATGGCTATAAAATGAGATGATTTTATAAGCCTCTGCACTTCTTGTCTGTTTAGCTTTGACTTCAAATTGGGCAGATGGACCTTTGAGTCCTTGGGTCAGGTAAGCTCAGAGTGAAGAGCAAGTTTAGACAATGCTACCTTCTTATCATTTCAACTGACTGTTACCAGAGGGGGAAAACCAACCGCTCAACTTTTCTATGTGGAGCACAGTGAAGAATCAGGAACAGACAGGTGAGCCTCATGTAAAAACATGCTGTACAATGTATCAGAACTACACTCTTCAAATGAGTCCCAGGGCTGATAGTTAGGCATGGAGCAAAAAATACGACTACTTGATTTAGTGCAACGATAAGTTCATGTGTCTCGAGTTTTGTCTGCGACCTAAGAGGAGAAACGCACACAGAGCAGGAGACGTCACGCATACTGGGTTACACGGACACTGAACGGACCCCAACAACGCTCACGCCACGCGCACTGCGGTACTTCAACAGAGCCTCTAAAAAAGGTTTTGTATCAGATATGTAGAGCCCTGAGGTGATGTTGTCAGTCCTGATTATCTAACACTAACGTAACGCTCACGTCAGCTGTAGCCTCCTTTTAGCCCCAAAGGCTAACTGCCTGTATAAGAAAGCTAACAGCAGCCGACTGTATAAACGTGAGAGGGAAAACCTCCTACTGACTAATATATCAGGATATAGGCGTTAACGTTAAATGTGCTTTTTCTAAACAAAAGGCTAACATTACCAGTTCAGATAATGCTAAAATTCAATGACAATACTTACCATTGATGCTAACTGTCACAGCAGGGCCTGTCTTTGGGCTTTGACCGTGTAGCGACTCGCGACACAAAAACTGTTTCTTCGGGTTCAACAGAATATTCTCTCCCTTTACAACAACCCCGGGAACAAGAGCTTTCAGCGGCCCCGCAACTGCGAAAGCGGTGGCCTGCATGTAAGGGGAAAACACCCCTGAGCGGGCAGCTATAGACATCATGTTTAACCGCTGCAGTAACGACCTTGTGTCGCTCGACTGCGTGCGCACCCCTGGATCTGGCGGAACTCAGTGCGTACTTACGTAACATGTAACAGTTACGTACGTACAGATACGCAAACGTGACCAAAGCCCTTTCATTTAAGGTGAACAATGAACATTTACAGCACAGGTGACAAAAGTACAGACATTCTGTATTTAAGTAGAAGTACAGATACTTGTGTTAAAAATTACTAAAAGCTGAAGTACTGATTCAGCTTCTTTTCTCAAGTAAAGGTCAACAAATACAGGCTCTGAAATGTACTCAAAAGTAAAAAGTTGCTCCTTGAAGGACGAGTCTACCATCTATTTTTATGCAGAGGTAAATGAATCGTGTGCTATTTTAATATTTTAATAATATTAATACACGAGAATAAAAATGTTATCCGATTTTAAATTCTAATTGTAACGAATCTGCTCAGCTTGTTATGTAGGACACATGTAGTGACAAAGACATGTAAAAATTATTTTCTGTTGCCCACCTGGTAGAGGGGGACTTTGCCTCCACACCTAAACAGGAAAAACAGTCAGGTGATAAAGTCACCAGATGTTTCACAAGATATCTCGGCTGATTTCCGTTTCCTACATTTTCAGTATAGTGGATATTTTCTTTATACTAGACCTTTGCAGTTAGCATGAAGGTGGAATTCAATGAATGAATCTAAGCATTGTCAGCTTAATGACGAATTAATCTACGACACTTGATGTGACCCAACACTGACCATGAGCATCACAGCCACCGAACACCAGTCCAACACAGTGCCTACTGTGAAATCACCACAGTACTACCAGCTAACCAGTTTATCATGTACTAAACTACTGAATATTTTCATGCAACATTTGAATAACACAACTTTGTTTTGCAGGATGTTTCCCGATATGAAAATACATAATTTATCAAAACACATCAGACACAGATCCAGTATGTGATTAAAATGAACTACCTTTAAATCTAATCACACCTCTACCTCTCCTGTCCCGTCTTTCTCCTCCTCTGAGAAAAGCTATTCCACATTTTTTTCTCTCCCTAAATACAGTAGCTGGACATTTAGCTGGCAACACATTGTGTGATAAACTGCACACACAGTTGTATGTTAGCTGATGTCTGTTCCCTAATAGAGATGTTGCATTTGAAATTACCTGACAGTTAAAAAACTTTACTTCCTTTATCCTCACTCCTCAGAAGCGCTAGCTAAATGCCTAAATATCAAGGCTACACGTGATTGGATTAAAACCTCCTGATTTTGGAGAGATGACCACTGGTCAGTTGCACCACCTTGCAGATGCGAGTGAGAAGGGGTTTGACACTGTTACCTGCCTGCTGCTGCACAACAGTCGCTCACAGATACACAGTTCCTTGATAATGGGAAATCCAGGGTGGCACCTTTAAAACCAGTCACAATCCCCTATATGGTACTGAAAGCAGCAGTGGTAGCAGTTCGCATGGATAGAATGTGGAGGAGGGAGCTAAGACTACCGCTCCTGAACTCAGTATTTTATTGACTTAGTAATCAATAAAATCAGATCTTCCTCACATAGTAGCAACCAGCTGGTTTCTGGGTCCGCAGTGAGGAATATATAAATAACAAGACGTCCACATTATTCAACAATAATATTCCCCTATTCAGCTGCTCGGCTACTCAAAGGTTTGATAGTTGCCAATAATAGTTTTACAAAATCCAAAGGAAAACAGGAGAAATGAGAAGCATAGGAAGGAACAGGAGAGATGAGACAGTTATATCTCAACTTAGATTTGGGCACACTGGATTGAATAGTATGTTGTTTTTAATAGAAAAACACACAGGACAGCGTGACTTCAATAAAGAAGAAACAATAGAACGTGTTTTAATGCACTGTCAGAAATATGATGCTGAAAGAAAACAACTGATCAAAAAGCTGGGTGATATGAAAGTGAAACTGGACTTGGTTGATTTATTTCATAAGAACTTGAGAAGTGAAAGTTATCAGGCCATATTTTGTTTTTTAACCCTGTAAGACCCAACCCATCAAAAATAGCCAGAAAATTATTTTTATTTTTATTTTTTAACTGAGATGTTTAATGATCCTAATAACAAAATCCACATTTTCTTTGGTATATCATGTTGTGTATAATATGTTTTTATTATATATTTTTTGTATTGCATTTGATACATTGGGCGTTTTGGCAACTTTTTGTTAACAACAATGTTAATTTTAGACAAAAACAAAGAGTTTTGTCCATAACATTTTATGGACAAATTATGGCAAGTATTGATCATGTTGATGAGATGGAGGTCTCAGAAACTCATGTATCAAATATGACACAGAGGGCATTATAGGACTAATTTGTTTGGGAGGGTTTGAATGTTTGTTTGTTTTTTATTCTTTTGTGGACGTTCCGGTCCACACTCCACACCAGTTGGTGGCGGTAGTGCACCATTTTGCTGTTTGCCAACCGCCAATAAACATTATAAAGAAGAAGAGGAGGAAGTAGAAGAAGAAGAAGAAAAAAACATGGCGGCTTCCTGTGGGTCAAAACGACGACAAACTGAGGAAGTTTTTCATTGTGTGAACTGACACTTTGGGCCGACGCTGCTTTCAGTATGTGGACGAGCGCCAAGACAATAAGAGCTTATGTGGAAACGTTGAAGCGCTGTCAGCGTTGCTGTGTGGGGACAGTATGGAGGGGCGACGCTGGCCGCGGGCAGAGACCGCTATGTCGAGTCCTGTCATCGGCATCAAAACCCAAATGGAGGCTCCTGTTTTTTGGCACTGATCACTTCGCTGTGGAATCTCTGAAACTTCTCACATCCTGCAGGTGCGAGTCCAACACGCCGCTTACAGGCGTGCACACAGGCTTTCACACTGCAACGTGTTACATATGTCACATATCATACACAGAGGAGCAATAGTTTGCAATAACATTGTAATTTTTTTTATTGAAATTAATCTTAATGAATTTGTTGAAATTGTTTCCTCTTCAGTTTAACCTGCCAGAAACCGTCCTCTTGCCTAACGTGCTAGTTAACTTAAACATGTAATACGAAATAAGCTCGAAATGTATTAGCACAGAGTGCCGTCAGTTTTATTAAATAATAAACGCAGTAGTTTCTGAAGAAGATTTTTTTCAGCTTTTTTTTATTTCCACATCTGTAAATTTACAGACAGGAACTGTGCTGTGCCACAAAGTGATCGTCAGCTTTTTGCAAAACAACGTTTATGTATCATTTATTTAAAACTCTTATTGACATTAAAAAATGACCAGATAGATTATAACGTAGAAAACAGGGTATGCACTACCTCAGGTCATTTATTTATTTTAAATGTAACCTCTTTGTAAATCCTATTGACTGCTGACTTTTTAACAATATAAGCAAAGATATTAAACAGAAAAAACACACATCTGAAATCACCTTTGGCACAACCAAGGAAACGGCTCTTTTACATTTACTGAGATCAGTAGCAGACTTTCAGAGTGAACATAAGTCAGATCTCTAACATGTTTTACACCATACTGGACTACAGTTTCTGTGTTATGCAGTGCATGATAAAGGTTTGTTTTTACTGAGGAGTGTGGCTGCTCCTCTGTATCAGCTCGTCACAATAGTTTAAAACCACCAAACTCTGCATGTAACACAGCAAGAGTTTCTAACTGCAGCATGTTTAAGACTGCAGCACTAGTGCAAAGCTGCACTACCTGACCTCCCTGTCAGGTAGGGATGGGAATTGATAAGATTTTCATGATTCTAATTCTATTTTTGATTCTGTTTAACAATTCGATTCTTTATCGATTCTTTATCGATTCTTTTTAAAAAGGAGAACACTAAGGTCGATTAGCTTAGAACTTTGTTTTATATCTTCTCTTTGAACAAGATAGAAATTTAGGAGTAACATGGCCTTACAAACCCAACAGTGAGATCTTAAGAGATCCACAGCCTACGGCTCTTCAATGGGGTGTCACAGGGTCCCCAGGGAAAAAACTGTAAATGTAAAATAATAAAATAAATATTCTTCTGTAGCAATAACAAAGTATAACATCAATTATTCTGTAGCAATTACACAAGAATGTCCAGTAATGTCCCTGCCTACAATTAAACACATTCACTTACTGAAAATCATCTGCTGTGACAAACGGCTGCAAGCCTTTGACCACAAACTGAGTCTCTGCTCGCTGACATTCGTCTATCCTGCCTGAAAGGAGACGCTACGGTAGACTGCAGTGAGAACTGCCAGCATCTGAGCCAGACTCTGTCCGTGTCTCTGATCGTGGTTATCTAAACACACAGTAATGGCAGGTTTTGTAATAAGACAGATCGCGCTAACATAATCTGCACTGTTAGCTGATTATTTACCTGCCGCATTAACGGGAGAGGACGTGTTTCCTGTTTCAGACAGTCGTCTTCAAATCTCAGTAGCTAATCAGTTTATTTTAAATCCTCAGATTTGCTCCTGTGGCACCAACAATCAAAGTCACTTTCTTTCCCAATGCATTGCCCTTTGCTCAGTTTTAATTTCAGCACGTTGTTTTGAACTGCAAGTGCACATTCACTGAATTGCACTAATGTCAGTGGTTGATTACATAGTGGTGAAGTTCAGTATGTGTATCATATTCATTGATCAGTGAGTGTACATAAACACACAGGTGTGAACTTCTGTGAGAAACAGTCCTTGCATAAAATACTAAAACACTATTATCACTTTCAAACAAGTCAAAGTTTTTGAGGAAAGCGCCACCTCTTGGTAATACTCTGTAACTGAATGATAGTGGCTTCGTAACAGTTGACACATCCCACAGGGAGGACCAGGCTTTATCTGTATGTGCAACTCCAGTGTCCTATGTACATTTAAACATTTTAGAGAGGGCAGGGCTGCAACTATTCATTAAGTATTTACAATAATTCAATTATAAAAAACATATTCTTTTCTTCGCTTAATGCACGGCTCTGTGCTGCGCCATTGTCACCATGAAAACAAGACATTGCACACTTTTGCGACTAAAAACTACCTGCAATAGAAACTTGTTCAGGAGAAGTGTGTGAATAAAATCTACACGGGCGAGTAAAACTCTTACAAAACCCTGAAAGACAGAGGGAAGGTAATTTTTTATGCCTTTATATTTTATGTTGTTTGACTTTGATCTTAGACTGTACTTTAGTGTATTTATATAATTTTGCATTTAAGAAATGTTTGTCTTTACATACAGTCAGTGGGCTTGGTTATTTTTTGACAAATAGAACAAAAACTTTCTAAAATGGAAACTAATGAGCACTTGAAAGATCTTTATTTTTTCTCTTTTGAATATTTATCAATGCTCATTAATAAGACACAAGTACTAATGGATGGAATAGATTACTAAAAGAATGGTTAGCTTGCAGGAAACAGATGAGGGCGTCATTGACACAGAAGTGTGTTGTAGTTTAATTCCCGACTCCATGATCAGAAATCTCACTGCTTACACAAACACAAAGCCGATAAAAGTGAGGGAATGAATAAAATCAGTTTAATGCTCTATTTTCCTCTTTGATTTCCTGGTAAAATTGAGCCTTTAGTATCTGGTATTGACTTTAAAACATATTTTTGTCTTAGAGAGTTGAACACACTGCTGAGGTGCTGCAGTTTTAGTTTGTTTTTTTATACTCAACCCTTCCTTTTGTGTTGCAGGAGCACCAGTGAAGGGATAGTGGAGACCCTTGAAGTTGTTACCTTGGCTGGTGATGTTCCAGTGAAGAGGTTTGCTCAAGAGAACCACCTCCCACTACACAGTTGGCCCCCTGATGATGTGAATGGACGGTTTGATGTTGGTGTGGTCGTGTCTTTTGGCTGCCTACTTCCTGAGAGACTAATCAGCAAGTTTCCATAGTGAGCATTTATCGTTGATCAATCGTTAAAACCTGGGGACTGGTGCCGTGCTGTGCTGTGATCTCACTGTCTCTGAAATGTTGTGACAATGTCGTCAGTACCCAGGGCGGCCTCTTATAGCTCTCACCCCTGGGTTTTTCAAGGGTGGGTTGATTGTTGTAATCAGAGTTTTCTTTTCTGTTTTAAGAATCAGTTTAACATCTCGTGCAAATGCACTGGGACGAGAAAATAAAACAAAGTAGATGATACTGTGGAGAGACACATAAATACAGTGTACATATGATGGGTGACAAATTAAAAGAAAAGGCTGAACCCTTGGCCCTGTCACTGACAGGTCCAATTAGTCTACAGGTAAGCTGTGGAAATGTTTCGCTTTCATGCTCCGAATCATAAAATCTCTGTTAGCACTTTCTGCTGACATCCACAGAGACAGAATGAACGAATATCTAGATTAGTGATTCCCCCCAAAATCAAGGTATGAAAAGGGGTGGGGGGGGGGGACAACAACGCTTGGACACTGCTAGCACTGGGCGCCTACACAAACGCAAAGCAGGAGATGAAGCATGAAACCAACTTCATTCTAAGCCAAAAACTCCCTTTTAACAGGAAGAAACCAGGCTCAGGGAGGGGCGGCTATCTGCTGCGACCGGTTGGGGTGAAAGCTTACAGCACCTGGTATTCCCAGGCGGTCTCCCATCCAAGTACTAACCAAGCTCAACCCTGTCTAGCTCCTGAGATCAGACGAGATCGGGTGTGCTCAGTGGTATGGCCGTAAGCCGTACCACTGAAAAACAGCAGCTCTCTGCAGTTGCTTGTGGACAGTCATGGCTAAGACAAAGAAGCTCAGTGAGGACCTCCGGCTGTGCTTTGTGGCTGCTCACAAGGAAAGGGATACAAGGTGCTATCTAAATATTTTCAAGTTCTAGTGGCTACAGCATAAAGTGTTATTAAAAAATACAAGATGGCCACACCTGTGCTGGCCAGATAAGATAGTGAAAGAGGTGAAAACAAATCCAAGGTCCACCACTAAGGCCATCCTGGGGAATCTGGGCTCTGTTGGTGGCAGACAGTCCAACGGATACTGCACACTGTTGGGTTCCACGGATGCAGACTGAGGAGGACGCCAATTCTCCAGGATTGCAAATGCTCATCAGCCAGAGTCCTGACTTGAATTAAGAATCTGTGGAGGGAGCTAAAGGGTCTTAGACCCTCCAACCTGAAAGAGTTGGAGCTCATTGCTAAAGATGAATGGGTGAAAATACCTGTGGAGACGTGCAAAAAAAGCTGTTCTGCAATTATAAGAAGCTTTTGATTGATGTAATAGCCAATACAGGCTTTTCTATTGATTATTGAGAATGGTATGAATAACTTTGAACGTAACACTTTTTGCTCAAATCTAAATCAAAGCTGAGATTTTTCCCCCATGGGAGACGCCCATGTCATGTCCGGTCAAAAAAGCCAACTCGCTGGTTAAATAAAAGTAACTTTAAGTCAAAGTGTGCAGGGGTGTGAATAATTATGGGCTTGACTGAAGCTGTTAAGGCATGAAATCAGAACTTATATATATTTTGTCCACAGAAACAGACATTGCATTCTCTTTCAGTGGGATTTTGAATGTTCACCCTAGCCTGCTGCCGAGATGGCGCGGTCCAGCTCCTATCTTCCACACCATCTTGCATGGTGACAGTGTGACAGGAGTCTCCATCATCCAGATCCGACCTCACAGGTAAACAGCAGATAAATGTCTTTTCTTTTTCCTGATAACAACCGTAACAGAGCTCAATATCACCCTGCAGGTTTGATGTGGGGCCTATTCTCAACCAGCAACTCTATCAGGTCCCTGAGAATTGTACTGCTGATGAGCTGGGAGGCACTCTAGCCACAATGGGAGCACATCTCGTGAGTTGATAGAACAACAACAACAACTCCAATTCCATAAAAGTTGGGATGTTATGTAAAATGTAAATAAAAGTAGTGATCCGAAAGTCTCATAAACCCAGTCTATTTACAATAGAACGTGAAAATCTATTAAATGTTTACATTGAGAAAATTTCCCATTTTAAGGACAATATGAGCTCATTTTGAATTTTATGGCAGCAACATCTCAATACCAAATGTTCTCAGCTGGTGAAGGTCTGGACTGCAGGCAGGCCAGTTCAGCAACAGGAGTCTTCTGTTTCAAATATATCCACCTTTCAGCATTGTTAGAGCATTTCCAGATGTGCAAGCTGCCAGCTCCATAGGCACTAATGCACCCCCATAACATCAGAGATGCAGGGTTTTGAACTGATGACAAGCAAACCTTGGTAAAGATTATTGAACCTCTGCCCCAGCTTTACTCCAGAGAAACACGACCTCCTTCAGATACTCCTTTAGATACTGATTAGATCAGGGGTCTCGACCTCCAGTCCTCGAGGGCCGGTGTCCTGAAACTTTTCCATGTGTCGCTGTTTTGAGATTTGCAAATGAATTACATTTTTTTACTAACATTCCCACAATGTCAGAACTGTTGTAGAACATGGTTATTCTTTTACCAGCAGGACTGTAACATGATTGCTTGTGCGTGCTTTTGCAGCTGATTAACACATTGATGTCACTGTCTGAGAGGATGGAAAATCAAAGGGAACAAGGACAAACTGGTGCAACATTTGGTGCGTAACCCTGAGCTGGATACATATAGTTGTCTGAATGAAAAACTGGTCTTCTAACTTTCAACATGATTTCCTCCAACAGCCCCAAAAATCAAGATGTCCATGAGCTGGATTGTGTGGGAGGAACAGACTTGTGACCAAATTGACCGTCTGTATCGTGCAGTCGGGTCCCGGGTAAGGCTCACTGCATAACTGAGTCATGCCAAACTCTTGGAGATCTCAACAATGACCCCTCTCTTACATCAGATCCCTTTGAGGACTATATGGATGAACAGAACAATAAAACTTCTGGATTTTGCTGGAAAATGTCACGTGTCATTATCAGGTAAACAGACCGTATGAGTGTTTGTGACGTTGGTGGAGTTTTAAATGAATGTCTTGGCCAGATTCTATGCATAAAGTGCCCAAATATTTCTCCTTGAGTTGGGATCTTTTGGTGTGAACAAGAAGCTGGCCAACAGAGGCACAGGTCATGTGACTCAAAGCTAAGGGTTGTTCAACAGCTTCTAAAAGATGCAAACCAGTGAAAATATGAGGATTGGATCCTCTCATTAAATCACAGCTGCCTTGACAGCCTCTATTTTTAGAAAAGCCTTGATCCAGTAATAAGAGCACTAACATGGACTTGAGAGGATATTTTTCCCGTATCAGCTTCTTTTCCTTGGCTAAAATTCAGAATCACATTCAAAATCCTCCTCACAGTCAAGGTCTTAAGTAACAAGGCCTGATCTTTTGTGAAGACCTCATAGTGCCATATCACCACAATAGCTCCTCTGGTACTGCTGGTTTACCTGCGGCTCCTAGAGTATTTAAAAACAGAATGGGAGGCAGAGCCTTCAGCTTTTAGGCCCCTCTCCTGTGGAACCAGCTCCCAGGTTGGATTCGGGAAACAGTCACCCTTGCTGCTTTTAAGATTAGGCTTAGAATTTTCCCTTTTGGTACAGCATATAGTTAGGGCTGCATCAGGTTACCATGAATCCTACCATAGGCTACGTTCACTCTGCAGGTCTTGATGCTCAATTCAGATTTTTTGATCTAATCTGATTTTTTTGTCTGCTCGTTCACGCTACAGATAAAATGCGACAGCAAACGCGCTCTAGTGTGAACGCTCAAAGCGGCCGCATGCACAAAAGAAGACGTCACACACAACGCGCTCTGTTTAGACCCAGAGCAACAGTATGTTTGACTGATGGTCTTAATATAAAGACTTGTTCACGTTTCCCAATTTTTGCTTTAAGTTATTTTGTTATTTACATAATAATGTAAATAACCTAATAATGATCCTTATTGCTGTTTTAGAGGAGCGCTGCTTCAAAGGATAGTTGCAGATTTTTGTCAGAATCTGCAGATTATACAAATAAAATGTTCACGTTTCTCCAACGTTGTCTTCCCAGCAGTTTCACTGACATCTACACGGGATGGACAGGAAGCGTTCGCGATGTCTTCTCCGGCGCTGATAATTGGCGTCTGTCTTGTGTCAGTGACGTAAAAGACGGATTTAATGTGACATGACCATCAAACAGCAGCTTTCTAAAACATCAGATATGTATCGGATTCAGGTAGACATACGAAAGTGACCCAGATCGGATTTGAAAATATCGGATTTGTGCCGTTCACACTGTCACACCATGATCGGATAGATGGTCGCAGAGGGTCAGAAAAATTGGGTTTTATGCGCTTTCGCCTGCAGTGTGAACGTAGCCTTTGTTAGGAAGCTCTAGGTTTAGCTTCCTGGGAACTTCCCATGATGCACTGAGTGTTTCTTCTTCACTCACTATGTGTTTATACACCACTCTGCATTTAATCATTAGTCATTAATGTCTAGCTCTCCTGCACATTGGGATTTTGTCCTATCTTTCTCCTCACACCCCCAACCAGTTGCAGCAGATGGCCGCCCCTCCCTGAGCCTGGTTCTTCCAGAGGTTTCTTTGTGTTAAAAGGTTTTTTCTTCCCACTGTTGTCAACGGGGCTCGCTCACAGGGGGTCGACTGCTGCTGGAGATTCTTTCTAATATTGCAGAGTATTTACTTTACTTTTGCAACTTAGTGCTATAAATAGAATGAAATCCAAACTGGATAACTAAAAATTACATTACTTAGTGATTCGTTGTGAGGTCTGCATCAGCTAGAAGGAACGTGAGACTACTGCAAGCAAGAAATAGTAAATGGGAAAACTCGGATGATTTCAAAGCATTCATTGCAGCCAGTGTGAGGACTAGTTTCTGGTCTCTGCGTCGGGGAAATTGGGCTTTCGGTATCAAGGACACTTTACATGCAGACCAGAAGTATCTAGGCTCAAACCACAAACTTTCCAATTAGTGAACAATCCAGACATACTAAAAGAAAACTCCAGTTTTTTGTGGAATTTGTGGAGAAAGATGACAGTTTTTCAAAAAAAAGATAATCTCAGCCACAAAAATGAACATACATGATCATGTAAATTGTCTAGATAATGTCACTGCATCTGTGTTGTAGACCTTTGTTAATAAGTAAACCTTTAAATAGAAATATTTGTAGAATCAGAGGTGGGAACCTCTAAGTGAGCTATGGAAGTTGTAATTTGACATAAACGTGCCCTACTGTATGTTATTCCAATATTGTATAACAATAACACTGTGCTGCCATTATCATTCACATGCTGTTTGCAGATCAAAGAAGGAGCCCCATCCCTGGTTCAGTGAGCTTTCAGAAGGAGTCGAATACTCTCGCAGTCTGCTGCAAGGTTGGTCCAGCTGTTCCCTCGAGCACCCCTGACCTTCTTAACTGCATGCTTACCATAGCGTCTGCACGTTTTCTTAGTGAGGTGACAGGTGACTTTCACACAGTTGCCACCATTGCTAAGCAACATATCAAAGACATTGTATTTGTGAAAATTAATTGAATGTTGTGGTTAAATGTTCGTCCGTGTTGGAGATATTTCTCCACGTGGTTGTGATCAGTATTGGATTCATTACTAAAAAATAATGTATTACACAAAAAACACTTTTCTTTGAAGTAATTGATTAATTACTCCTAGAAGAAAGTCATTTGTTCTTAGTGTTAGCATGCAGTCTGTGCAGGTGCTTGCAAAGAGCTGAAGTTGTGTTAGCAGCAGAACGTGGTTGTTTCTGTGGGGTGGGGGTGCTTCTGCTTCATCCTGACATCTGCAACGACCACCTTGGTTTTCTTCGTGATGAGGAACAAGTTGTTCTTTGCACTCTACTCTGGCAGATGCTGCACCTCGTCCCTGACGGCCATCTTGTCCCATTCAGTTATAAGGCCCACCAAGGTGGCTTCATCTGCACTGGTAACATCAGCTAGCTGTTGGCACATTTTGGGGATGGTGCGGATGTTATTAGAAGGACCTTTACTCTTATTCACCGTCACATCTGAGGAGAACTCTTAGCAGCATGGTCTCCAGAGGTGGAGAGGACTTTATAGCAGACTCTTTGTTGAGGAGAAACATACTCTGTCAACACAAACTCACACACAGTGAGAGCAGTTTGATACCAGCATTCAGATTTTGGCAGTGTTGCATTTTTTCTTGTCACCTGACCAAAAGGAAGACTTTTTGTAAAATATCAGTCATAGAAGAACCGCACATTTAAATAGCTTTAGGGTTATAGCACCATCGTTTCATCCACAAAGAAGCTGTCAGTGCATACAGTCTCTACACCAGGATGTTGTTTGAGCTATAAACAGCATCAGATAATTACTGGAGCTAAAGAATGTAACAATGCAGCAAAACCACATATGAGCGGGCAGAGTCAGGTATGGGGTCTTCACACCCCCTTCTTTGGCTGCCTGGTCGGGGTCTGGGCTTTTGGGCTGGACAGAGGGCAGTCTGTGTGCCACCCCAGAGCAAAGGGAAACATCTCCTGTGTCTGGGGGCGGATTGCCACTCTGGGGAGGATGGCACCTGGACCTGGGGTATAGAGTCTGTATTTATATATGTGTGTGCCTGTTTGTCTACGTTTATGTGTCTGGTTGGGTCTTAGACTCTTACTCTCTGGGAACATCTCAGGCCCCCACCTATCTCCCCCCACCACACTCCCTGCCGGTGGCTGATGACCTCACCTGTCGGTGGAATTGTAGTTCTTGGTGTCTGGGTGCTCAGGTGTGTACTGTCTCACTCCTAGTGGCTGCTTGGAGGGTCCTGGTGCATGTGGCTCGGTCGTGAGGGTGAAGCTCTTTTCTAGGAGGGTGGTGCATCCGCCCTTTCGGTGGGCCTCCTTGGACTCTTGTGTCCTGGGGGGCCTTTAGATGTCTGGGGCCTGGATATCCTACATGCCTGCTTCATTTCCTGGAGGGGCAGGGCTATGGCTCCCCACAGCTACTATCAGATATGGATAGTAGCATTCATGGAGAAACCTTTTGAATGCAGGCACGCTCACGCACACGGGTGTTCTTCTTCCTTGGCTGCTCCCTTTAAGCATATTGTGCTCGGTATCATTCAAAATGTATGATTTACAGTTACTTCTGCTTATCTGGGATGTTGCTGTGGTCTCCCTACTGTGTTGTTCTCTTTGCTTGTTTTTCCCATCAGGTAATGTAGCAGACTTATTCGTGTCTTTTCTCTCGGTCCAGTATGGCTGTACTGGTCCACCTGGGAAAACAAATCTGTTGGGCATTTTTCTTGGCCCTCAGACAACAATTCTGATTGGTGCAGTGCTGAGAAACAGACCAAAAAAATAATCAAAGAATGGTGAAAAAAGACCTTTATTGAAAAGTCTGTTTCAGAAAAGTCTGTGGTTAAACGTCCTGAAATGTTGCAGCAGTAGTACTGCTTTCTTTGTTTCACTTTGTCCTTTTGATTGTTGAAGTTTTATATTAATGTGTGTTCCAGGATGGCTGGGTGGGATTCAGATCAGTGCTCCTGAAGAAAAGACTCACTGCAGCTGATTTCTATAACGGCTACCTGCATCAGACACAGCAGAAGAATACGCCGCGTGAGACGGCCGAAGCACAGTTTTTCAGTAAAAAAGGAGGAATTGAAGTGCATCAAATGAGAAAAAACTCAAAGTTGTGACGCAACAATAATATTCTCACTTAAAGTAAACACAACACCATCTAATGAAATGTACTGTTTTTAATATGTTATACTTTTAAGTCATTTGCATTCATGCCACAGTTATTTTTTGCTGTATTTATTCTATTGCAATAAATGATTGCAATGTTGATCAGCAGTTTCCAGGAACAATAATGAACTGATTTTTTTCCCCTTTGAATATTTACCTTAAGGACTTTCCTCGTTTCTACCAGTGTTAATGGTTGGGCTGTAGATGTGATGGTGTTTGGTTGGGCTGTAGATGTGATGGTGTTTGGTTGGTCTGTCAGTCTGGAATTGCCCTCCTCTTTGCTCCATACGGGAATCTCTCAGCAGCACCAAACACTGACGTTAACATGCACACCATACATAAACATGTCCAAATACAGCAGATTGACCAGTATTTATAGCTGCATCAGTTGTTTTCTGCTTTTCTTCAGAGAGCTTATATGACCCTGTTCTAGAAACGTTGGGGTGCTGTTTAAATAAAAGCAAAATGCAATAGTTTGCAAATGTTGAACATTGTGAAAATGTTTACGGTGTTCTGTTTTATTCGCATAGAAAACCTATCAAATGTTGAGAAAATGTCCCATTTTGTGAAAATATTAGTTCAGACTCAAACTACATAAATTTCTTAAATACAATTTTTAGCTATTAGAGAAAAAAGGTATTCATGGTACAGCAACATTAATAACTGTTCACATTTTTTTTCCTATCGATTCTCTAAAGTTGTTGCAAAACTAAGAGAGGATTCGGGGTCACCTGATCTAATCCTAATTATATGCTTTATCAAAAAGGCAAGTTTTAAGCCTAATCTTAGGAGTATAGAGTCAAACTAGGAGCTGGTTCACAGAAAAGGAGCCTAAAAGCTGAAAGCTCTTCTTCCCCTACTACTTTTAAATATTCTAGGAACCACAAGCAAGCCCACAGTCTGAGAGTTAAGTTCTCTGTTGGGGAAACACAGTACTATGAGGTCTTTAGGATAATATGGGGTTTGATTATTCATGTATGTGATGAGCTGCTAACGAGTATTTTATTTAGTAATGACCCCAACACTGCTGTCGTCTCTGGAGACAAAAGTTTAACTTTTTGGAAGGTGTATGTCCTGTTACATCTGGCATAAAACTAACACTGCGTTTCATAAAATCATACTAAAATTCAAACGTGGTGGTGGTATGATGGATTTTCCAGATTTGATGGAGTTTATAAATTCTGTTTGACTATCTGAAAATCCGAAAGGAGAATGTCTGGCCATCAGAGGTGTCCTGAAGCTGAAGAGCTCTTGGGTTATGGAACAAGAAAATGATCTGATGATCTGGTCCCTTAAAAGTCTGAAGTTAAATCAAGATGCTTTGACATGACCTGAAACAGACTGATCATGGTCGAAAGTCATTCAATGTGGCTGAAGCAATTCTGCAAAGAAAACTAGGCCAAAATTGCTCCACAGTGATGTGAAAGATTCATAGCTATTGATCCCAAACGCTATGAGATAACTGACCAATCATTTGTAGTCATTCAGTGCTTTAATAATTAATAATCCAAGGAAGAAGTGTTTTACTGGTGAATGCTCAAGGTGGATAAACAAACATGTCCCTGAGCCTGGTTCTGCAGGTTTTTTCCTATGAACAGGGATTTTTTCCATCCCATTGTTGCAAAGTGCTGACTCAAAGGGGTTGTTTGATTGTTGGGGTTTTCTCTATATTTTTGTACAGCTGTTACCTTACAATATAAAGCACCTTGTTGTGATTTGGTACTATATACACGCATTCCAAATTATTATGCAAATGATATTTCTCTCGGATTTTCCTAAACAGTCGATGCAAGTAACAGAACAATTTTCGAGTCATCAGCTATTAGTTTTATTAGTATAATTTGAATGTTACTGAACAACCCTCCCAATGAAAACATGCTGTTTTTTAAAAATAAAAAAACTTAAAATGCACTGTTTCAAATTATTAGGCACAACAGAGTTCCAAAATATTTCATAGTTTGTAAAGAACTGAAAATGGTTATTTGTTGAATTTGCAGCATTAGGAGATCATATTTACTAAAATCAAAAGCTATTTCAATCAAAAAGATCTTAACAGGTCATGTTACGTATTAACATAGGACCTCTTATTTGATAGCAGTTTCACAATTCTTGCATCCATGTAACTTTTTGGAGAGTTTTTGCTTGAATGTCTGCAGGATGTCAGAATAGCCTCCCAGAGCTGGTTTTTGGATGTGAACTACCTCCACCCTCCTTGGTCTTTTGCTTGAGAATGCTCAAAGGTTCTCAATCCGGTCTTTTAGTGATGACGTGATGAATCCTGCTTCCGGGCCCAAACTACCCTGCGTTTAATAAGGCTTTTGTTTGTTTTTAAACATGTTTTAATGCTTTGTATCTGGTTCTATTTATTCTCAAAAAGCCCCTAAAAACAGTCAGTGATCACTGTCGCCCTCTCGGTTTTTATTACCGCTAATCATTTTAAAGTTCAGTTTTTAAAACCTTACGATGTAACTACAGCCCAGCCCATGCAGCAGTATATTGATGACTAACCTCGTATTGTGGATGGATTATCTCAGTTGTTCTCCTGACTGAAGTTTGGTCCATTTACAGCATCCTGCCATGTGATTACATTTGTCCCTGACCATCCAGAATACTCACGGCAACTTTTATCGAGTGGAAAGAAGTTAGCGTTCATCCTCCACCCTTCACTGTTAATATTATGCTAATGTAGCTGTGTTGCTAGCGATCACGTAGCACATCGTTATATATCAGCTAGCCAAACTAAAGTAACCCTACAAACATCACTGCTGTTTACTTTCCTGTCTTCATTTATGTCAGAAGTGATAGCAGAGCTGTACGTCTTAATTTGTTTCAGAAATCTCTCAGTCAGGACAGGCTATATTATATTTAGATGGAAACTAGCGAGCTAACTCTTTGCTAACTTCTAACTACGTTAAGTTTAATAAATTCTGTTTTCACGGATGCCTGGATGTTAAACTTAATTATTACACCTGGTAAAGCAGCCACACTGATCATTTTATTACAGATGAAAGAATTTAAATAGTTTTTAACTCTCAGTAATGCCGCAGTGATCGTTTGGCTTATGGACCTGCAGCGGAGTTTGGGCCCAGACACGGTTAATGACGTCAGACTTAAAGACCGGATAGAGGTCAGGGGAGGTCGGGGGCCACACCATGAGTTTCTCTAATTTTATGCTGATAGCAGCCAATGATGCAGAGGTATTCCTTGCAGTATGAGATGGTGCATTGTCAGGCATGAAGATGATTTTGTTGCGGAAAGCATGGTTCTTTTATTTTGTACCATGGACGAAAGTGGTCAGTCAGGATGTCCACATACTTTGCAGAGGTCACTTTCACACCTTCAGGGACCCTGAAGGGGCCGACCAGCTCTCTCCATGTGATTCCTGCCCAAAACATGACTCCACTACCTCTTTGCTGACCTCACATCCTTGTTGGCACATGGTGGCCATCCACCACTCCATCCACATGGACAATATAGGGTCGCACGGCACTCATCAGTGAACAAGACTGATGAAAATTAGTCTTCATGTAGTTCAAGGCCCACTGCAGCCGTTTCTGCTTGTGAGCATGAACCTGTGTGTGCTGTGACTCAGCCACAAATCTCTTGACAGTACAATGATCACGCTTAAGTATTTGTGATATATCTAGGGTTTTCATTACTTGTCCAAGGCATTCAACTATTTCACTGTTTCAGCAGTAGAGAGATCCTTTTTCTTTTTCCAAAGATTTTCAGCTCAAGATATTGTTGCATTATTATTCTTTGTAAATAAACGTTTATTCTGAGAATCCTGTGTTTGCGTCCACCAGCTTCACTATCCTTGACAAATGAGGAAAATTTGAAAAAGCACCACAGGGATAACTCAGTATCTCGGTGCTGCCTCACTGGCTAAACAGGATGCTTGGCCTTTCTAAATGAAAATCCTTTGATTAAAAAATACAATAAACACACGTCTCTGACTAGCTTTTTTGTGAGCTACCTACATTTTGAACTTGACTATTTTTTTTGCAACTTTCATGAAGTTATTTTTAGCTTCTGGCATCCCTTCACACAAGCTGTTAAACGCTGTGGCTGCTGACAGCTCAAATGGCGACAGGTATGGTACACTCAAAATTAAAAAGAATTTATCTAGTAATATTATTATTATAATTGCTGTAACTAAATAATTTGCCATATATGGGATAAATAAAGTATTTGTTATTGTCATCTTCTTCACATCTTTATGATGTTTTTCCACAACTACAGTTAACAGGTGTTTCTAATTAGAAATATAGCCACTAACAACGAACAATTGACTTTTTAAGGATATCTTATATAAAGCTTTTTGATTTTACTATATTTAGATTTCACACCTTTTTAAAAAGTTAAACATGAATATCTGTTAACTTTATTATTTTTTCTATTTTCAATGGGAAAAACAACAACAACAACAAACAAAACTGAACCACATTAAAGGCTTGCTGGAAAGTAAGAAACGATAGTCCCTCATAGCGACTTTCTATGGACCGTACCACGTT
The DNA here is from genome assembly GCF_963576455.1 of Neolamprologus multifasciatus. Classification (NCBI taxonomy): domain Eukaryota; kingdom Metazoa; phylum Chordata; class Actinopteri; order Cichliformes; family Cichlidae; genus Neolamprologus; species Neolamprologus multifasciatus. Next base: position 182,650 of record NC_140439.1, on the reverse strand, counting down.
ACACTTTGAACAAGGGAATTGTCACGTGCACTTTCACCATCGTTACGGAGAGAAAGGACGAAGTAAGATCGCTTCTTTTCGTTTCGAGGAACGATTCTACGTTAAGCCATTCAGATATAAAAGGAAGCAAATATCATACTGATGTTGGTTCTGACCGGTTCCTTTAAACCTCTCCACCCCCTTTACAGCTGCCGAATGGAAATGGTTCAGCATAAGGACACTGCCATTTTACACGGTGACTTCTAGTTAAATCTATGAAGTGACAGACCACAAGTTATCCACACGTGTTGTGGGCAGTTTGTTTTCCGAGCGGTGCAATATTTTTAAACGTCACACTGTTACATAATAAGCAAATATCCAAAACACGATCTCGTCTGTTAAGCACAAATCCAACTAACAGTGAAGTAAAGAACCGGGTAAGTAGTTGAGCATTTTAAGTTAACTGTTGTCGCTAGCGTTAATGACACAGACAACTCACGAAGAGGCAGCTGCTGGGCTTGGAGCATAGTTTGATGGCCAGGCAAAAATGTTGTTTAAATCACGTCATGACGAGTTTGCGTTGGTTCGCTTAAGTGAGCTGTGCTTACAGTATCATCTGGTAACAGCGATACGAATCATTAACTCACTTGAAAGGTTTGTGAATACGTGCACATAAATATGTCCAATATAAATGTATTGTACAAAATACACACGCATGTGACGTCACCGAAAGCGGAAGTCACCCCTGCCACCTCTCTCGCAGATAGTGGACTTTTTTTTTTTAAGTCTGATCTGTTAAACTGTTACGCTTCTCTGCACCAGGCAACACGACCGCCTCCCAGCTTTAATAGCAAGTTCGAGTTTAGAAGCTCTATAGCCAAGAGGTCCTGAGCTAAATCTTCGATCCTCTGGAGTGCATCACTTCCTGTATTAGTGTAAAGCAGAGAATCATAGCATGCTGCTAACGTGGATGCTACTCGTACTGCAGTGAACAGCCAGCACCAAAACATATTGTGGACAGCTAAAGTCAGCAGTTTATCTTCAGGCTGTTTTTCAGGGTTCAGTCTTCTGTGGGTCAGCTCATTGGATACAAAATTAAACTACTCTCCTGGTCAAAGCCACAAGACTCACTAGCAATTAAAGTTAATATAGTAGTAGAGAGAAAACTGTATAATTCTGAATTATACTAATGCATGAAGCATTCACACAGCAACCTGAGGAAACTGATTGTTGCTGAGGTAAAGTTATTTGTTTTTGTCAGAGAAGTCTGGAATTAACATCTCCAGTAAAATAAAAAATGCTGTGTGACAGCATTTTTTTCAGCAAGGAATTTGCATTTGCACTGTTACATCTTTATATAACTTTAATGCAAAAAACAGCTGCTTGTTTAAGTGAAAATACATTGATGGGTGTTTTTGCACTAATAAAGTTGTGGAGTTGTAAAGTATTTTGTCTCGTGTCAATTATATTGTCAGTTATATCGTTATCGCAAATTTTCAAATGTATATCGTGATAAATATTTTTGGTCACATCGCCCTGCTCTACTCGCTACGATCGACGTAATGCTCCGACAACGCATCAAGTGGTGCGGGTTTGTAACTTAGCAAAGTCGTACTAAAACATCAGTCAGTAAACACAACCAGAGTTCATACATAAGGCACACGGGATTATAAGGGGCTCTGTCGACTTTCAGAAAAATCAAAGGATTGATTTTAAGTGCGCCGTATTTTCCAAACAACACGGTAATAACGACGGCCCGCTAGCATGCGCTACCAAAAATAGTGCTTTGTTGTGTATCTGACGGACGAAAGCTAAACCAGTTCCACACCACTGAAGCTGCAGCATTTTTACAAACCAGTTCTGGTTCATCGTTTCATTCAACAATCCGCTTTCACTCTTCTCATTCTCCGTCGCCGGCACGCTTTTTCCGCCATGTGCGTATGAAAACAAAGGCACTGCGCATGCGCGTTTTACCCATATTCTATCAAAATATTTCATTTTCTTGTCGTTGCCCAACATTATACCGGTATTACTGTGAATGGTATGATATGGCCCAGCCCTACCCTATTGTCCTTCTGGGTGTTTTTCTTGCTGTCATCGGCTTGACTTTGTATCTCAAATTATTCAAATGTTTCACATTCCTAAGGAACATTATGAAGGTGCTAAGAAAAAAAGATGTGGTTGTCGGTGGCCTAACCAACTTCAACTTCATTTGTATAGTACATTTAAAAGAACTATTGTTGACCAAAGTGCTTTTAGAGGTTCAGCAAGTGAAAACAGTGATAAGGGACAATAGAAATAATGACAAGACAGATGTGGAGCACTAGTAGTGATCCAGGGCCTGACAATGCAAGCGCGTCAGCAGCATTTGCAGCTGGTATTTCGCTGTAACTCAATGGCCTAGGCATTTTTAAACAAGAACATTTCCCTGGGAAATACTCGACTATTGTGGCAGATTATTGACACACTATCTGTAGTTTTATTTTGCTGTTGCCTTTAACTTTATAGGTTTTCCTGTTTCTACAGTAACATGTAATTGTCTGGAAGTCAGTAGCATGCTCTCTTTGCTGCATTTCAGTTGTGGCAAGCAAACAGCTTGTGGATATGTTACACCCACCACTGATGGTGGTGGTAGCATTGACTAGTGTGCAAACTGGTAAAGACTTGACACAGTAATTAAGATTAATGTGGTATTGTAATCATTATTTCATTTAGACCACAGTCATTTTAATATGTTTGTGAATTGCTGGGTTATGAATAATTTGTTAATGTTCAGTTGTATGCCAAGTTAGATTAGATGCTTCCTGTGGGTTGCCATCGTTAGATAAAGTGATTAGATATGCCTAATCACTGAAGCCAACTTAGCCTGAGTGTCTAGTGGCTCTAGCATATTTATTTATGTGTTGGATGTCTTTGTAAAATATTTTCTTTTTTTTTTTTAAACATATTTGTTTCAGGGCTCTAGACTAACCTTTTGCCATGGATGCACTGGAGCACCAACTTCTTTTTTCTTAGGTGCACCAGCACAAAAGTTATGTGCACCCAAATTTTTTAACCACATCGCTTAACACCGCAGCTTTACATGTTCACTTTGCTGTCCATACAGACAACATTGATTTGTAAAGTAAACTAACAATCTTGTTCTTTATTTGGAGCACATTTCTACAAGAAAGATAAGTTACCATATTTTTTGGACCCTAAAGCGCACCAGATAATAAGGCGCATTAAGCGAAACAGTCAGATAAGTCAAACTTTACTCAGCTTATTCCTCCACTTCCATACCATTGATTCATTAATGTTAAATTCTGTCACAGCAGCATGTAACAAGTGCCATTTTGAGGTCCCTATATACACACAATACGGTAATATTATGTTGAAGCGCATATTACTCTGTGAGGCTCCAGTAGGGCTGGGCCATATCATATTGTTCAACAGTAATACCGGTATAATGTGAGGCAATGATAATAAAAAGAAATATTGCGATATAATATGGGTAAAACGCGCATGCGCAGTGCCTTTGTTTACATACGCACATGGCGGCGACGGAGAATGAGAAGAGCGAAAGTGGATCGTTGAATGAAACAGATGAACCAGAACTGGTTTGTAAAAATGCTGCAGCTTCAGTGGTGGGACTGGTTTGGCTTTCGTCAGATACACAACAAAGCACTATTTTTGGTAGCGCATGCTAGCGGGCCGTCGTTATTACCGTTATTACCGTTATTACCGAACTGATTTTATGTACACGGCGCTAAAAAATCTGTCAAAAATGTTTCAGTACAACTTTGCTAAGCTACGAAGCCGCACCGCTTGATGGATTGTCGTAGCATTACGGCTATCGTAGTCGGGAGCCTTGTGTATTGTGTGTGTGTGTATGACCCCTTTAAGTTTTGTGGATATTATACATGGTTATGCTCAGGATATGTCGGCCAGTTTCCACTGGAAATGCCTTTTGGTTAAACTGTCAGCGAGGAATTTGCATTTGCACTGTAAAATGTTTATATAGCTTTAATGCACATAAAAAAAACAGAAACAAAAGGATTTTAAGTGCGCCTTATAGTCCGAAGAATACGGTAATGAAAAAGTTCTTGTGCTTAAAGTGCTTCACTGAGCTGAAATTTAAACTTAAAATGTCTCAAGATATATAAAATCTAATATAAAAGTCCAAATTAAAAGTGCCTCAAAGACTTCGAACTGAAAATCTCAGTATCTGAACATCTTACCTTGGGCATCGGCATCTGAGAGGTTCCGCTATTGACTCTCTCTCGTTGGTTTAGACCACGATATGGAGCAGCAGCACGGAGTCGGTGCTTCAGCGGCCCTCTAACTCCTAGAGCCCTGTGTTTGTAATTGGGTTTTCTTGTGTCTTGTCCTGATGTGTCTCTTGTGTGTATGTGTGGGTTTGTTTTCTGTTACCAGCACTACTAGGCCTTGGATGGATAGCCTTGACCCTGAAACACTGTATGTGTCTCCAGAGCACACTGGTCTGCCCTCACATGCCCTTGCTACCGTGGAAGGGCCCAACCTGGAACTGAGGGGGTAAGTGTGTGTGTGTGTGTGTGTGTGTGTGTGTGTGTGTGTGTGTGTGTGGATATGGAGCACCATAACTACTCTGCATCTAAAAGTCCACATTAGCAAAAATGCACTGGTTGCTAATGAAGACTAGCTAACATAGTTAGAGGAAGCTAAGAGCAAAGGATGCACCAGTTGGACACATTTCACAGTTGCTGTTGCCGTTTCCTTGTTTGCAATAGTTTGTGGTCAATGTCCAAACCACTGTTTGGAAAAGTTTCATCAGGAGCACCTCTCTCTCTCTCTCTCTCCCTCTCAATGTCTGTCATTACATTAACTTTGCATTTTTTGCACTTAAGATAACAAGTTACTGTATTGATAGCGTCACCTTCAACTCATCTGTCTTTTCTTCTTCTCTTGTGTGTTTGCATGCATGTGTGTACACACACAAAGTAAAGGAAGAACACAGAAAAGCGATAAAGCAGCACTAATGTAAATGACAACAAAGTGCGGTAAAGACTCTTAATCTAAGCTGTAATTAAGTAAGTTGCGTGAATATGCACAACTGCATGAATATAACTCAAATACAAAGTTTCCCGGAGGAACCCACCCAAGGAATTAATAACGTTTCATCTAATCTAATCTGAATAATATAAGATCTGATACCAGCGTTAAATTATTAAGGTGTATTGGTGTATTTATCATTTTTGCATAGAACCATCAAATCCACTTTTTGTCAAATTAAATACTTTAAAGATTTGGTCCACCTCAGAACTGCACAAATAATCTATAAAGCAGCAAACCAATATTTGCTGCAAATAAGATCAAATCATCATGGCCTGATAGGAATCCTCATGTTCAGCTAGCCTGTCGTAATAACTAATGTGAAATATCACAGCATTTAAGTCACAGATAAAGTAAGAAAGAAAGGGCATCATTATATATTGTCATATTTTCACTCAAAGTGCTTTATTATGCCTCATTCACTGATTCACACCCATTAATACAAGCACTTCAGATATACTCACGCTTTGTTGAAATCACACATTTATTATCTCAAATTAATTATGCACATCAAAGCTGACCAGAAAAACCGCCTTCATGTTTTTCTGTATTTTATCCTCAGTTATTTTGACACAAAGGAATCTGCTGTGATGCTCACACCTTTGATAAAGACAAAATTTCCCCGATTCGAATCGATTCGTGGATCGAATCGATTCGGGACCTTGTGAATCGGAATCGATTCTAGAAATTAGTGACGACACCCAGCCCTGATTAATATCTCTAAGAAGTCATTTGTAACAGGTTTAACTGTCTGTTTGCCTAATTCGCTCCCTTTATCATGGATCATTTTAATCCCTTTATACTTTTAATAACTCCAGTAAGATTTGCCAGTAATACAGTTTTGTGTAATATGGGATGTTTTTATATTGCTCCTTGTACTAAATTAGTGGTTCTGGAAATTTGTCCAACACAGTGGTTTTCACTGTTGCCTCACAGCAATAAAGTCCTGTGTTCAATTCCCGGGCTGGGCGATGTGGCCTAAAATTCATATCTTGATATTCTTTAGCTGGATGGCGATATACGATATATATGTCTCGATATTTTTTTTAAAGCCATCAAGTAAGAAAAAAGAGAGAGTTCTTAGTCACGCTGTGTCCCAGATCTCACACAGGCACTTTTATTATGATACAGCATAGATGTACATGAAAAAATTATTCAGAAATAAATTATCAGCATTTATTAAATAATAATGCTCCATAAATAAAAGAAAACAATGTTGTTTTTGTGCATAACAAAAAGCTCACAATTGTGCAGTCAAAATGTAAACTAACAGACGCTGAGCATAATAAGAAAGAGACAGATTTCACAGCTGCTCTGTTCCCAACTTCTGCTGCGTGACTGACAGCCTGGAGTTTGAAATCCGCTTAGTAACCGTGTCTCTTAACAGGTGCCATTTATGGTCCTTATACACACACAATACGGTAATATTATGTTGAAGCACAGTATGTATCACTCCGTGAGGCTCCTGACTACACTGGCCATAATGCTCTGACAATCCATTAAGCGGTGCAGCTTAGTAGCTTACCATAGTCGTAGCATTTTTGACAGATTACTGAGTAATAGCCTAGTAACCCTAACCCTAACCTGTACCACATAAAATTGGTTCGCGGTCAGTAAGCACAACCAGAACTCATACATAAGGCACACTGTCGATTTTTGAGAAAATGAAAGGATTTTAGTGTAAGGTTATAGTCTGAAAAATACTGTATACAAGTTTATACGAGTTTATACGAGTATACGATGAACCAGAGACCAGATGAACAGAATCAACTTTTGGAGAGGTGAAAATACTAGTAGTGCTAGCTGCACGGCGTCAACACATTAACGAGGTAACCGCTGACGCTAACCGCAATGCTAACGCGTTGACGGCGTGCAGCCCCACGCACGGGGCGATCCGCGGTAACTCGTTAATGGAGATTTGCCGCGTTAATACAGTTATGGTGTTAATATTATTTTAACGAGAGTAACGCAGCAGCACTAAAATAATAATCTCCAAATGTTTTCCTTTTACCAACCAGCTCCTCTTTGATAGCTGCCGTGTCCATCTTGTCGTTGCCTGCAGGTGAAGTGATGAGGGAGGTGGAGTTGTGTTCAGGGAAGGAGAGGCGAGGCCGAGTAACGCAGTGCAGAGACAAAAGTGGACGAGAGAGAGGCAAACTTGCGGTTCCACAAGTATAAATATAACGTAACATAGACTATATCCATATAAACGATATTGTCACATCTCATATCTCGTATAAAAATATATCGATATATTAAAAAACTCGATATATCGCCCAGTCCTAATTCCACCATCATCTTTCTGTGTGGAGTTTGCATGTTCTCCTGTGTTTTCGTGGGTTCTCTCCAGTAGAGCAGGGCAATATGTCTGTGTTAGCTCTGCAACAGATCGGTGACCTTTCCAGGGTATACCCTGCCTCTTGCCTAAGACAGCTGGGATGGAACTGGGATCGACCCTGAATAAGCCTGGATGGACTTTTCAGTTAATGCTGAATATTTAGATAATAACTATAGAAATATTAACCTGGAGGGGGAAAGTGAAGGCGCCCATGCACAGTGCAGCATGTGTAAGGAATAACAGACGGGTGTGTTTTAATCTGACCCAATTCGTCTTTTAGACAGTGGAGGAAAATGTGTACTGTCTTACATTGTGTGGAAATGAAGGCACAGAGGTCAAACGCTGCCTGTTTATTTTTTTTAAATTCGTGGTAAATTATTGCCTGGTTTGTTTGTCATTGTATTAATATAGTTGTGCTCAACTAACAGTGTCTTTTTGTTTCTTTGTTGAGGACTTATGTGGGTCAAAGCATGTTTTTATATTAAATTATAACATGTCAGTAAACTGTCCCTTGATATAATTATTTTCCAGCGTAACCCTTGGTGAACTTAATTGTTTGTGTGTAGTTGTGAGTCTAGGCTGCACACACAAAGGCGTTATTTGATATTGGTTCATGTATATCTTTACACACAAAAATCACACACAGACCTTTGCAGCGTGTAAGACAACAGCGAAAACACGGGCCCCTCAGGCCGGAACCTAATTGTTACTCTTGGTGTAGCTAGTCCAGGGATTAGCTGCTGGCTGGGGAGTACTATTCACTCCCCTTTTCATTCCCTCTGACCACCGGGCCTTATCACCATCAATCTGACACCTTGTTTATCTGACGCTGCAGCCAGATTTGCTGGCCTAGGAGAAATGTTCACAAAGGCCCTGGATCATCAGCACTTTGATTGTGGTTATTCATATGGCTATTACGCTCTCTAGTCCCAGTTATCCCAGCATCCCTCTGTTTCCATGAACTACATGCAGTTTTTAGTCTCTGTCCCAGAGCCTGGTAAGCTAACCTGAAGGCCTGCCAGTTTGTCTCTGACGTTTTTGTTCTTTCATCTCAAACATAGGTGTCCCTTTACTTGATTTTTTTTGGTTTGTTTTTGTGTTCAAATACACGGGTTTTCATGTGGATTGATTTATTTTTTCCCCTCTGGTTTTTTGCACACTGCTGCCCTATGACACCAGTCCTCAGGGACTTAACAGCAAGTGTGCAATCTGGAGTTTGCCTCTACCTTCTGATCGCCTTGTGAGTTTACTTCCATTGAAGAAGAAGAAAGATACAGGTTTTATCAGCATGGCTTCTTTTAAGCTGGATTTTCTCCCAGAGATGATGGTGGACCATTGCTCTTTAAATGCTAGTCCTGTGTAAGTAACCCTTCCTAGCCAGGTTCGTTATTCCAGGTGCCTCTTGAAGTCAGCTGGAAAGAATTGTAGTGGAGTGTATGTTTAGCAATAAATATGTGTACTGCAAGATAGTAAAATTCCTCAGAAGTCCCGATTTCAACATCTTTTTTTTTTTTTGCTCTTTCCAAACATTATATATACAAGACAGTGTCAGTGTTTGTGTCGGCAGTCTATGTATATGCTTTTATTTAAAGCTGTATTTCCTTTTATAGTGAAAGAGTTAAAAATAAATACTTAAAAAAAACAAATGATGCACTCCATCAAATATGCATTCTGTTTAACAAAAAAAGAGCTTGTAGGTCTTTCACTACCTTAAAATTTCAGCAAAAAGTCTTCCCTGGAAAAAAAGTCCAGTTTATTGTCAATATTGGAATTTGTATTTAAGCAGTAGTCCACTATGTGTATGTTACTGGCATAGTGCAGCCTGAACCTTTCTGTCCATAACCTGATAAAGATGGTGTGAGATCACAAAGCCAGCGCAGCTCAATTAGACATTAAAAATTCCTTAGTGCACTGTGAGGCTAGTACAGGTAATAATCTGTAGTGCTTTGATTATTTTAGTAATTGAGTGTTCTTATTCCATTTTGTAATCACATAATAAGTACTTTTGCATTAATTAATAAGTAATAATAAATATTCAGGATAGGAAAGAAACCCACAGGGCAGCGGGTAAAACGGGTGGGCAGCGTGCAAGGTCCCCTGTGATGACCCTGTTTTTCCTGAGAAAGGAGGATCTGGCAATGGCCTCCAGGGCTGGCAGAGGGCTGCCTTTTGGGGCATTGTTAATAACCCCCTGTGCAGCCTTCCTGCTCTCAGTATTGGCCCCTGTGTACCAAACACCCAGGCAGTAAGAGAGCATGTCCTCCACTGAGGAGTGGTAGAAGGCCAGCAGCAGCTTCTGGTCTTCAGACTGAAAAAAGCACTTTCTTTCAAACAATACTCAGTTGAGATGAGGAATATATCCTCCACACCGCTGCCCTGCCACCAGCCTGAGTGGATGATACAAAACAGGATTAATGTTTTCATGTTGTTTACACCACTGACTCTACCGTTCACAGCAGACATTGACTCAACAGACCATTAGAAGTGCTTCAGTTTCCTTGTTCTTGTTTTGTTCTTATCTGATAGGAGTGGCACCTGGCATGGTTTTCTGCTGCTGTAACCCATTTCTTCCAAGATTAGACGTGTTATATGTTCACAGATGGACTAATATAACGGTTGTTTACCTTAGTGGGCTTGTTATTAAATTAATGTTGGCTTCGTATCAGGTTGAAGCAGTCTGGCTATTCTGCTCCGATCTCAGGCATAAACAAGAAATTTTCACCCACACAACTGCCGCTCACTGGATATTTTAAATTTTTAGACCATTCTCTATAACTCTTAGAGGTGATTGAGCACATTAGCAGTATCTGAAATACTTAGAACAGCAGCATCAAAAACTGTCCACATTAAGTCACTTAAATAACTTTTCCTCACCATTCTGTTGCCTGGTTTGAACTTCAGTGCATCATCTCGACTCTGTCTACATGCTGGAATGCATGGAGTTGCTACCATGTGATTGGCTCACTAGTTATTTGCATTAATGTGTCGTTGAACAAGTGTATCTAACAAAGAGGCGAATACCCTAAGCGCCTTGAGGTGACTGCTGTTGTGATTTGGTGCTAGATGAGTAAAATTAAAGTGAAATTACTTTAATTAGCATATTTTGTGTCCCTTTCGTGAGCATTCACAGAATTAATCAGTAAAAACCACAATCAGTCATTTATGGTCCTAATCAGAGGTGATATTAGAGAAATGTGTGAAAATGTGACCACTTTCTGTCAGACCCTAATCGATAAATGTTGTACATGTACACTATTGTTTAATGCATACTTTTAAGTTTGTTTCTAGCTCCAATTTAATGGACGGTTGTCTGTCTTTCTAGTGGGAAGAAGATGAATGGGTCCCTGGACCACCCTGACCAACCAGATATTGATGCCATTAAAATGTTTGTTGGACAGATTCCCCGGTCTTGGTCGGAAGAGCAGCTTCGTGAACTGTTTGAACCTTATGGAGCAGTCTACGAGATTAATGTTCTCCGAGACCGCAGCCAGAATCCACCGCAGAGCAAAGGTCGGCGGCATGTAGTTACACTCACATGAGGTCATTAAGAAACAGCAAATATCCATATGAGAGAGGCACAATGCAACAGCTGTATTCATTCTGAACCTGTAGTAGTCTAATATGTCACCCTTAAATGTAACTTCTTTGTCACAATTACAAACACAATTTGTTCAAACTAAATGGGCTGCAGTAGGGGTGGGCAATAAAAACGATATACAATAGAAACGATATAAATTTGGCCAACGATAGAGATTTTGACTATATCGCTCTATCGTGATAGCGTATGTTGATGATGTCATCAAGCTGCGCCTGTTTTGTTCGAAAGCATCACAGCGGCTAAAACCATTATCATCTGCAAATTATGGCGACAGTCACAGCAAAGAGATGAAGCACTTTTGAAATATGGGGAAAGCTAAAAACTGCGCTTCCTCCACTTCCCTAACATTGACTCATTAATGTTGAATTCTCTGCAGCTGCTCTGTTCCCATGTTGTTGCAGTATATTAATAACTAACCTCGTGTTGTGGATGAATGATCTCACTTGTTCTCCTGACTGAAGTTTGGCCCGTGTATAGCATCCTGCTATGATTGCATTTGTCCCTGACCACCAGAATCCCTCACGTTAACTTTTATCGAGTGGAAAAAAAGTTCAGCTTCACTGTGCTAATGTTATGCTAACATAGCTGTGTCGCTAGCAATCACGTAGCACAACATTATAAACCAGGTAGTCCAACTTCAGTAACCCTGCAAACGCCACTGCTGTTTAGTTTTCTGTCTTCATTTATGTTGGAAGTGACAGCAGAGCTGTACGTTTGAATTAGTTTCAGAAATCTCTCAGTCAGAACATGGTATGAAATGTTTAGGTGGAAACTAGCGAGCTAACTTCCTGCTAACTTCTAACTCCATTAAATTTAATAAATCCTGTTTTCATGGATGCCTGGATGTTAAACTTAATTGTTACACCTGGTAAAGCAGCAACGCTGATGATTTAATTAAAGATGAAAGAATTTAGACCGTTTTTAACTCTCAGTGTTGGTTTGACTTTGGGACCTGAAGAGAACGGCGTTTTGGACCCAGATTACTCCGTGAAGCTCCTCCCTACGGCAGCCGTAATGCTCTGACAATCCATCAAGCAGTGCAGCTTACCAAAGTTGTACTAAAACATTTTTTACAGATTTCTGCCCAAATCAGTTCGAGGTCAGTAAGCACAACCAGAATTCATACATAAGGCACACTCTACAGAAGAAAAGAATATATCGCGATATATATCGTTACCACACGTGCTTCAAATTATATCGTGATATGGGTTTTAGGCCATATCGCCCAGCCCTAGGCTGCAGTCTTCAGGTCGGATGACACCTGCCGAACAGGTGCTGGCATTACATTCATAAGGAGAAAATTGCTACATCAACAGGCTGCAAGTATGAGTTTTGGGGGGTTGGAATTATGGGGGACTCCATAATTCAGTGACCCTTGGTCACTAGTGGAAACAGAAAATTTGCAATTTTTCTGAAATTATCTTGACCATTGCAGAGCTGTCCCAGATATACTAACCCATGCCTCTCTATCAAAATGTGATGGTTGATTGTTGTGTCAATGTCAGTCACAGTATTTAAACGCTCATCTAAAGAGGTTGGTATAAATGAAGATAAAATGTTATTGTAGGGGTAGTGTAGGTGACACCGATAAAAGAATCAGGGGCTACTGTTTTGTATTTTATGGGTTTAATTTTATCCTTAAAATAGGTTTAAAATTTATAAAGTTAAAGTTAACTTCTCACTTTGAATCTGAGACGGTCCGCTGTGTTAAAGAACTCTCTGGCTGTGCTTATTAGCAGTAATTAATGTTGAGAAATAGTTGGTCCATAAATGTTTGGACAGAGGCAACTTTTTTGTTGTTCTGCTCAGATGCAGTTGAAGTTCAGATTTCAGCCTTAATTTAGTGGGTTGAACAAAAAGATTGTATAAAAATGTGAGAAAATAAAGCACATTTTAACACAATCTCTTCATTTCAGGGGCTTAAAAGTAATTGAATGAGTTAAATAACTGAAAATAAAATGTTAATTTCTAATACTTGGTTGAAAGCCCTTTGCTGGGAATGACAGCCTGAAGTTTTGAACTCATGGACATCACCTGATGCTGGGTTTCCTCCTCTTTAATGCTCTGCCAGGCCTTTATTGCAGCAGCTTTCATTTGCTGTTTGTTTGTGAGACTCTCTGTCTGAAGTTTAGTGTTTAACTAGTGAAATGCATAATTATTTGGGTTAAGATCAGGTGACTGACTTGGACTATTTCACTTCTTTACCTTAATAAACTTCTGGCCAATCAGTTTGACTTTAGCAAACTTTAGTTTGCATTTAGCTGGATTCGAACAGACAATATGTCTCTGAGCACCTCAGAATTAATTCAGCTGCTTCTGCCCGAGTCACATCATCAATAAAAACTAGTGTCCAAGTGCCACTGCAGCCATGCACGCCCAAGCCATCACACCGTCTCTGCCGTGTTTTACAGATGATGTGGTATACTTTGGATCATGAACTGCATCTTCTTCATACTTTTTTCTTGTCATCATTCTCATAGAAGTTGATCTTGGTTTCATCTGTCCAAGGAATGTTTTTCAGAGATGTGCTGGCTTTTTAGTTGTTTTTTAGGAGTCCAATCTAGCCTTTCAATTTCTGAGGCTTATGAGTGGCTTGCACCTTGCAGTGAACCCTCTGTATTTACTTTCATGCAGTCTCTTTATGGTAGATTTGGATAGCTATACACCTTCCTCCTGGAGAGTGTTGTTCATTTGGTTGGTGTTGTGAAGGGGTTTCTCTTCACCATAGATTTTAAGGGACAAAGGTATCTGGACTTTTCTGGAGTTTGTTGAAGACATTTTCACTTCTCATCCCAAAGCAACAGCGTTTGGGAAGGATCTCAACCCTGGATTATAGATACCAGACAGTTGGTGTCGTAAGCCACCCCCCTCTGTTCTAAAATCTTCACTAAAATGCTGTTAGTGTACTACCGTGGCCTCATTTGTCTGTTCACCTGGAAAACAGAAAGAAGAAACATGATCTAATTAAATACATAAATGGCCAGAAATAAACAAATCAGTTTCAAAATATAGAGTTAATACTGAAGTCAGGTGTTTTTAAAACAACAACAACAACAAAACCCTCCCCAAACATCTAAAGTATGTCCATGGTTATGTGTAGGTCCAACAACATGCTGTTTAAAACCAAAAGACTTCATTATTCTGGGGATAGTGGATTAAGATAAGGGAAATAAGTAAGATCATTAACATAAATGATAAAATATTTAAACAAAAATAATATGATTACATAAAAATACTATTGACGATTTAGAAAACAAAATTTTGGAGGTGTTTTATGCTTTAAAAAGCAGCACCTGAAAGCTACAGACTTTATCAACCTTAATAGGTGAGGTGGTTATTTAAACTGTTAAACATTACAGGCAAACCTCCACCCCGCCCACTTTCTCTGGAAGGAATTAAACAATGATAAGTGGGAGGGCATAATTCACCAAATAGACCGTACTCTCCAGATTTCATCCACATTTCTGTTAAGAACAAAAGCCAATAGAGATGAAGGAAAACCAGGTGCTGAGGTTGAGCACCTTGCTTAATTGCCCCATTCCACGGCCACAGGTATGAGTGGGGTCAGAGATAAAAATGCTATTGCAGAGTTTTTTTACTGTGTCAAAAAGATGCAGAAGAACCTGTGGCCCGAGATTAATGAGATGGGGCTGCTCTACTCGCCTTCAGATGATCTGCAGACCAGGCAGAACAATCCTGAGTGCACTATTTCACAACTGGGTGATGGTTACGAGTGAGAGCATAGGAGGAGGTCCGTTGCAAGTGGAGGGAATTCTTGCTTGTCCAGGATGTTGTACCTGTTGAAGATGGAGGCTAGCTGGATTATTTATTCATTTATTTATTTATTTTCCTCGGCAGCTGCTCTTTTAGACTCTGGACCCAATGTAACTGCCATGGAGTCAAGCTGACCAGTTTCTTCAATCTAGCTCCTAGAGATCCACGGCTGGGTGATAGGAAACTGGGATAGACTTCAATACTGTTTCTGCTGGGGCAATGGCAGTTGCACCCACTCTAACTAAGAAATCGATTAATCCAGCCCTTTAAAACTAATGGACACGTAGGGCTGTTTTACAAGGCTGTCTGTCTTGACTACACTTTCCAATAAAGGTGAAAAAGATAAATATTTGCAATGGTTGGAGCTGAAACGTTGTAGACATGTAGTGTGAGTTGTGGAGGAGTGGAATTTATGGAGAATTTCATGTCAGCTATCAAAGATAGAATTTTTGTTTTTGTAAAGTTTTGTTTATTAAAATAACCTTGTTGAATTTAATTTCTCTGGAAGCATTTTGTGATGAAAGTTGGCACACGTGTAGAGAAGGTAACCCAGAGGAGTAGTCAACTGACAATTTCATGTTTACAGTAGAGATGGCACGTTACCGATATCATATATTTGGATATCTGGCGATACTGATATGAATCCGATATAGTGTTTTTTAATCAATAAAACTGTTTTTGATATTTTGCTGCATTTTGTATAAGTTCATACTCAAGTTTTAAAAAAACAAAACACTAAAGTTATTCTGTTACACCTGTATGCAAAAAATACACTGCACCCAAAATATTTCATAGTTCAGCAACACTGATCAATCTAATAAACTTAAACCTGCTCCATCCTCCCTATTCTGGTGTTTTAAAGAGTACTTAGCAGAAATATCAAACAACCTAACTAATAGGGCTGCAAACTCCCAGCAAAAAAGGGAACCAGCCCCCACCCTCCACCTCGTGATGCTTAATTGACGTAATCAACTTTAATTTAATGTACGTGTGTAAAAAAGAAAAATAAAAATAAATAAAATTAAATATAAAATTTAAAAAAATGCACAGAAATCAATTATTTTTCTACAATAATTAAATAGATTCAACATCTTTCTTCTACAGAACTGCAGACTGCACAGATGGTTCCCAAAGGAAAAAGTACTATAGCTTACTAGGGTATATTAGACTTAACAGTTCCTATATACAGTAATGGACTTCTATACATTTTACATCAGATTAAAACTTTGGGTGTAAAATTCAGATAATTATTTATTAAAAGCTCGACATTTTAAATGAGAATAAGAAAGAAAAGTATGTCTTTGTGCCCCCTTTTCCCTGTTCATGCCCTATCGGCCCCCCTGGCTAAACTTTGCTAGATCCGCCCCTGCACAGTTACGTCAGCTGTAGAAAAAGATCCTGGTGTAGAAATAATATTAAATAAATTCTAACAACAGCTGATCAAGCTTAATAGTGCTGCTGTTGTTCAGCCGTTGGTTTCCTCTTTCTGGTGAGAAGTGAGACAAAAACAAACAAGAGAGACGATCAGCTGATTATTGATCAGTTTATGATTGAAGCAGGAGAGAGAGAGAGAGAGAGAGAGAGAGGCAGTCGCTCCATATATCGGTTGTTAAGCTTAACGCTGGAATGCTTTACAGACATTCAGAGATGAACTTACACACTTGCTTTACTTCTCTCTGGGAAAAGTGCTGGTTTGGTAGTGAGGCTTCAACCAGACCGCCGAGAGGTCTCGCGCAGCTGCTCTATCACGTGACGCACACTGCTCCGACGTGGTAAGGTTATGAACAAAGTTACGACATGTCGTGACAAGTTTTGTGAGGTGCTTTTGTGATATTTAATGGATTGGATTACATTTTTTTATTTCTCTCCGATATCCGATCCAGTAATTTACGTCAGTATTGGACCGATACATAATATCGGATCAGTCCATCCCTAGTTTACAGTCACAGATGAATTTTAATAAAATTTGTATGTGATGTTATAATTTTCTAACATTTCTAACAGGACGTTATCACATTCTTTTGAAGTTTTTAAATTTGAGCAGACATCCTTTAATTTCTTGGGAGTATGAAAGCAGTTTGAGATGAAACTTGGCCCGGAGGAGAGAAAATCTGAAAGTTTCACATCAACTATCAAGGGTGACTTTTAATGAATTTTTGAATATGATGCAGTCAGGCTCTTTCAGTGCAATGTTTGTTGTTATGTCTGCGCAAGCTTACATTTGCGATCAGCAATGAGAATCGGTGCAGTTGTAAAAGTGCAAGAAAATTTATATGGCGGACAGGAGGCGGCTGGCCTCACTGCGGCTCACAAATGATAGCTAACTTGACTGCAGTCACAAATGCAGCCCAATACTCCAAATTTCCCATTGCTACAGGAAATAAAAATCACCAGTTTTCCACAGACGAATATCAGCGTGCATATGAGGAGAATCGTGCAGACATCTCATTTCTCGCTGAGCAGTTTCAGCAGCGTGTCCTGGATTTGGCTGGTTTTTCCTCTCCTTTCTCCGTGAACCCCGGTGACGCTCCAGACCACCTGCAGGTGGAGCTCATGACGGTGTGACGCAGAGTGTCACATTTGGCACCAACAGCTCCTGCTTTTCAACTTTTACCACCAGCTTTATGAAAGCAGGTTCCAAGAGATTTGAACATTTCTAAGAAATTGATAAGCTTGTTTGGAAAGACATTCTTGGTTATGAACTTTAGCAAGACTCTCACCAGCATGACATTGTGCATCAAAATCACTGTCTCTGAGCCAGACCTGGCCTTTTTAATGCAATCGAGATCTCAGTGTCACCCTTCACATTAGTGCAGGCAAGTTATTTGTTAAGTCTTTTGAGGGGAATGAATTCTACAATCTCAGTGATGGATTTTTATTGGAGGATATGTTTAACCTTCTCAAAAGTTTTCAATAGTGATTTTGGTAAAACAGTTAAGATTTATTTGCGTTCTGTGTGAAGAAATGAAAAGTGTGCCATTTGCAATAAAAATGTCATTAAATAATTCATTTGCATTTAATGTTAATGGTTTGTAGAATGTCAGGCTGAATGGTCAGCCCCCACCTCTCCTCCCCACATCGGGCCCTCTTTGCAAAAGGTTTGGACACCCTGGTCTACTGTTTGCTTCTGAGATGTTTCCCAATTTCTTCTATTACTATACTGCTTCTATGAAGCTCCCGTGAAAGTTCTTCAATAACCAGACTTTGTATGCCATCATAGTGACGGGGACTATAACACACATTTGTAATCTGTCCTTAACTGGAACAAGTCCGAGTGGCTTTTGGAGAACTACTAACATGTAGAAGTTTCTGTACTTTATGAAACGTATAATGTGTTTGGTCACTGTGTGTTAGACAAAAAGATGGAAAGTACAACTACTGCTGTGGTATTATCCACATGTTTGTCTATAAATCAGTCCTCAACAATTCTTAAAAAGAATTCACTGTTTTCTTGAAACATTTTAATTTTGTAAACGGAATAGATTAAATATCCTTTCATCAACAGCATATATGTGTTATTGTGGTTCTGATTTGAATGAATAATAATAATCGTAAATTGTTGATGAATTAAACACAACCCATGTTGTTTTAAAATCATGTGTGGCTCTAAATGGCTCGTGGGCAGCACAGTGGTGCAGCATTCAGATTCCTGGTTGGAAACCCAACAGGGGCCTTTCTTTGTGGAGTTTGAATGTTCTGTCCATGCCTGGGTGGTGGTGGTGCTCTGGCTTCCATCTCTGATTAGATTAAATGCTTAACATGTATAGAATAAAGTGCTCTATGAACATGTTAAATTATGTTACATGTATTCTTCACTGACCACATTAATGAGTTAAGAATTGTTATTAAAATGGATGCGTGCATAATAGGGTTATCTTTATTGAGCTGAATTTTAATTCAATTCAATTCAATTCAATTTTATTTATATAGCGCCAAATCACAACAAAAGTCGCCTCAAGGCGCTTCATAGATACAGCGAAAAACCCAACAATCATATGACCCCCTATGAGAAGCACTTTGGCGACAGTGGGAAGGAAAAACTCCCTTTAACAGGAAGAAACCTCCGGCAGAACCAGGCTCAGGGAGGGGCGGGGCCATCTGCTGTGATTGGTTGGGGTGAGAGAAGGAAGACAGGATAAAAGACATGCTGTGGGAGAGAGACAGAGGTTAATAACAGATATGATTCAACACAGAGAGGTCTGTTAACACATAGTGAGTGAGAAAGGTGACTGGAAAGGAAAAACTCAATGCATCATGGGAATCCCCCGGCAGCCTACATCTATTGCAGCATAACTAAGGGAGGATTCAGGGTCACCTGGTCCAGCCCTAACTATATGCTTTAGCAAAAAGGAAAGTTTGAAGCCTAATCTTGAAAGTAGAGATAGTGTCTGTCTCCTGAATCCAAACTGGAAGCTGGTTCCACAGAAGAGGGGCCTGAAAACTGAAGGCTCTGCCTCCCATTCTACTTTTAAATACTCTAGGAACAAGAAGTAGGCCTGCAGAGCGGGAGCGAAGTGCTCTAATAGGGTGATATGGTACTACAAGGTCATTAAGATAAGATGGGGCCTGATTATTTAAGACCTTGTATGTGAGGAGCAGGATTTTGAATTCAATTCTGGATTTAACAGGAAGCCAATGAAGGGAAGCCAAAACAGGAGAAATATGCTCTCTCTTTTTTATGAACGCCTTGCCTATGAATGTTTATCAAGTGTTAACAGTAGTTATTTCCCTCGTACTTTGTGAGGTACAGGAGTTTAAAAAAGTTTACATCACTGTCATTTGTTATTTTTAATGCATATTACATACAAATAATACAAGGCATTATTTTATCCTTTGCTTCTTCTGTTGTGTGACATTCTGTGAATTTTCTAGAGGTGGCAAAATAACCCCTCAAAACACTTTATTATTATTCTGACATTACTAAACCTAGATTACTATTTGTTTATTTTTGTTTTAAAAAAGACTGAATGAATTGAACCAGTTATACTACTAATCTTCTGAAATTGAATATATTGATTTTATTTTTGGTTTGCTGTGTTAATGTCCTTTGTTTTTAATTAGCAAAAAAGGAACAACATGATCTTTGTATGATGTGAATCAGCTGAGTAAGATTTTTCTTTTCCAATCTCTGGCAGGTTGCTGTTTTGTAACTTACTATAGCCGCAAATCCGCCTTAGAAGCGCAGAATGCTCTGCACAACATGAAGATTCTGCCAGGGGTAGGTGATAGTCTTTGATTTGCCCTTTCAACACATGTGCGGCTCACATTGAAACCTTGAACTTAATTTTTGTATCAATTTTTGGTTGTCCATCAGAAAAGTGGACAGAGATTAAGCATATTTTGTCTGTCTGAAAGGAAATTAAATCACTCATTTTGAGACATCAAAGGCTATTGATTTCTGTGACGTCTCTGTTTTCAGCAGTTGTCCACAGAGGTGCACTAAGCATTTACCCTCCAGATTCTTTGGTTGGTGTGATGTTCCCAATAATACTGGAAAAATAGAAAAGTAAAACTGCAGATTAGAGGAATTAAATAGCAAATTGACTAAGGAAGATGAAAAAAATATCAGTTTAAGAAAAAAACCTGTCTCCCCTGTTTGTCAGGATTGGTTCAGTTTTAAATCCCAATCCTTATAATCATACTTTTTTTTCAATGAACTATGAAACTATTAAACCTACAAATTCACTAACAAATGGCTAAGAAAGAATAAAAGGAGGTTTAAAAGTGCTAAGTACATAAATAGCTATCCACTGTGAAATCTTAACTAGTTTTCTTGATATTAAGATAGGGTTAGTGTTTGGGTCGGCCAGCTACAGGGCCTCCTCCGAGTGGGATATGCCCCGAACACCCCACCTAGGAGATGCTCAGGGGGTATGCTAATCAGATGCCCCAACCACCTTAACTGGCTTTTTTCGATCCTGAGGAGTAGTGGTTTTACTCTGAGCCCCTCTCGAATGACTCCTCACCCTATCTCTAAAGGAGAGCCCAGCCATTCTTTGAAGGAAACTAATTTCTGCTGTTGTATTTGCACAATCTCCCTCTTTTGGGCTTTACCCAAAGCTCGTGACAGTAGGAAGGTGAGGGTAGGTTACATAGACTGGTAAATTGAGAGCTTCCCTTTTACACTCGGCTCCCTCTTTGGCACGACAGACAGTGTCTGTATAAATGCAGACGCTTCCACAGGTCCATCTCTGTCTCTCACTCTCCTCTCACTTGTAAACACCACCCAGAGATAAACTCCTCCACTTCGGGCAGCAACTCATCCCTGACCCGGACTGAGCACTTCACTCTTTTGCTGCTGAGGACCATAGCCTTTGATTTTGAGGTGCGGATTCTTATTCCCGCAAATTCACACTGGGAACCACTCTAGTGCTTGTTGGAGGGCCTCCACTTGATGAACCTAATACAACCACATAATCTGCATAAAGCAGAGATCAGATCTCCACCTGGTTACACCTATAAATTCAGTCCATAAAAATGATGAACAACAGTCTGTGACAAAGGACAGCCCTGGTGGAGTCCAGAAATAAGGCAATGTGGATCAAGCCCTTGCAACAGTTCCACAGGAACCATAAGAGACGCTCCATATTCCCAAAGCACCCGTCACGTGAGACTCTGAGGGATGCAGTTAAATGCCTCCTCAAAGTCCACAAAGCATATGTAGATAGTAACTGGTAAATGGCCTGTATTTGTATAGCGCTTTACTTAGTCCCTAAGGACCCCAAAGCGCTTTACACTACATTCAGTCATTCACACACACATTCACACACACATTCACACACTGTTGATGGCAGCTACATTGTAGCCACAGCCACCCTGGGGCGCACTGACAGAGGCGAGGCTGCCGGACACTGGTGCCACCGGGCCCTCTGACCACCACCAGTAGGCAACGGGTGAAGTGTCTTGCTGCCCAAGGACACAACGACCGAGACTGTCGGAGCCGGGGCTGGAACGGCCACGATCGTGAGTGGTTGGGCAAACTCCCACCCTCACCCTCAAATATCTTAGAGCAGCGGTCCCCAACCCCCGGTCCGTGAGTCGTTTGGTAGAGTTGAGGCTCAGGTGTGAAATGTATAGTTTTCAGGGTTTTTATCGGTTTTCAGCGTTATTTTGTTATCGTTTTTATTGTTAACTTGGTTTTCCTGGGTCTTTTCACGTGTGTTATGAATAAATCTTCTTTTTTTCGGTACTGGTACTAGTTTTATTTTGTTGTATTTATCCGCGACACCTTAAAGGCCGGTCCATGAAAATATTGTCGGGCATAAACCGGTCCGTGGTGCAAAAAAGGTTGGAGACCGCTGTCTTAGAGGATAAAGAGCTAGTCCAGTGTTCCGCGACCAAGACGAAAACCGCATTGTCCCTCCTCTATCCGAGGTTCCACTAATGGACCAACTGCAGCCTGCCATTTACCTTCTGAGGAGTACAATCCCCCCTCCATGTGATGTTGCAGAAAGACTTTCCACTTAAAATGCAGTATTTCAAAAACAATCTAAGAAAAATGTCAATGCTTGATCAAGAGTGAAAGTGTCACTCAGTTTTGTTTTTAAATTAATGAAAAAAATGTTTTAAAAAAAGCAGGTCTTTTAACATAAGAATGCAGCATAAACATGCACTTCCTTA
The DNA here is from genome assembly GCF_963576455.1 of Neolamprologus multifasciatus. Classification (NCBI taxonomy): domain Eukaryota; kingdom Metazoa; phylum Chordata; class Actinopteri; order Cichliformes; family Cichlidae; genus Neolamprologus; species Neolamprologus multifasciatus. The sequence continues at coordinate 160,268 of NC_140439.1, read as the reverse complement.
TTTTAAAACAATCCTTGTCTATTTATTTTATTTTCTGTTCATCTGTAAGAAGTAGTGTAGTGACAGCGCCCCCTACTGTAGAGAAAACTTGGTACAGATCGGTACCAAGGGCAAGATAATGTGGTGCTGGCTTAGCAAAGCGAGAATATTTATGCTAATTACATTTCCACCATGCAAGTGGATCTGCATCCAGAGAAGTGTAGTGTAGTGCTTGTAGTCCTGGACAAAGGCTTAGTGGTTCTTCTCCTCCATTGTAAAGAGCTCTCCAAATAGCTCTGCCATGGCAGGTTATTTTTATTTATTTTATTTTTCTAAGGACCAGATGACATTTCTGATGCTTCTGGCTCTTATATTAAAAGACTAAAATTGTTCTCTGCTGAACTGGGGAAAAAGACAAAAACACTGCAAAAGCACAAATATGCTTTATTTAGTAAGTAAGTATTTAGAAACAAATACTCACAATATATGGAAGAAAACATAAATAAATAAATTAAGCAATAATATTTTCTCTTTGATATCGATATTGGTGGCAGCATTTATAATGACTGATAAATTAGAGTTAAAAGGAAAGAGACTGTGCGATAAACACAATCTAATCATGTTGTTGATGTTGCATAGTTTGTCCACCAGATGGCACTCTGCAACTTCAGTGTTCGCAGCAACCAGCTGATGCAAAAGGAGCTGATCTGTAGGCAAACATGTAATTCAGAACTTGTTGGGACACTACAATAGGACGTTGCCATGTCATATCTTAGTAAATAACTGCGCTGAAGAGGTTTCATGTGTCTTAAAGGAAAATATACCATTTGTCAATATTATCTATGTGTGTATATGTATCTATGTGAAAGAACATTTTTTCTGTTTGTGGAGCTTTTCAGGTATCTGTAGTCAAATGGGATCCAAACATCTCTAACAAGCACACAATAGTAATTTTACATAAGTTGGCAGGTGAAACCAACATATTTGTTTCTGTATCTCTACATTTCAATTTCAATTTCAATTTTCAATTTCAATTTTATTTATATAGCGCCAAATCACAACAAATGTCGCCTCAAGGCGCTTCATAGATACAGAGAAAAGCCCAACAATCATATGACCCCCTATGAGCAAGCACTTTGGCGACAGTGGGAAGGAAAAACTCCCTTTTAACAGGAAGAAACCTCCGGCAGAACCAGGCTCAGGGAGGGGCGGCCATCTGCTGCGACCGGTTGGGGTGAGAGAAGGAAGACAGGATAAAGACATGCTGTGGAAGAGAGACAGAGATTAATAACAGATACGATTCAATACAGAGAGGTCTGTTAATACATAGTGAGTGAGAAAGGTGACTGGAAAGGAAAAACTCAATGCATCATGGGAATCCCCCGGCAGCCTACATCTATTGCAGCATAACTAAGGGAGGATTCAGGGTCACCTGGTCCAGCCCTAACTATATGCTTTAGCAAAAAGGAAGGTTTTAAGCCTAATCTTAAAAGTAGAGATAGTGTCTGTCTCCTGAATCCAAACTGGAAGCTGGTTCCACAGAAGAGGGGCCTGAAAACTGAAGGCTCTCCCTCCCATTCTACTTTTAAATACTCTAGGAACAACAAGTAGGCCTGCAGAGCGAGAGCGAAGTGCTCTAATAGGGTGATATGGTACTACAAGGTCATTAAGATAAGATGGGGCCTGAAACAAAATACATGTTATAAAATACATGTTGTGTATTTTATGAAATAATATATGTATTTACTGTCTTGCTCAGATGCACCATCCAATCCAAATGAAGCCCGCTGATAGTGAGAAAAACAATGGTAAGGATTTTGTAGCATAAGTACCTGCTAATAAACATACTTGTATGCATGTTGAATGTTGCAGGGCACCATAATTCTTGATATAATGCACAGAAGTTTAATGTTGTCTTATGTTTAATACAGCAGTGGAGGACAGAAAACTGTTTATTGGAATGATCTCCAAGAAGTGTAACGAGAATGATATCCGACTGATGTTTTCGCCATATGGACAGATAGAGGAGTGCCGGATACTCAGAGGCCCTGATGGACTTAGCCGTGGTAAGACTTATTTGTGATAAGGTTTAGCTTTCCAGCATTTGCTATTCTGTTGCCAGGCTTATACACAATTACAGGTTGAAGTGTGGTATTGTGTGTTGTCTGTCTGCAGCTTTGTTATATGGCTGAAAATGACTAAGTCCAGTAGTCATCTTTTGTAATAGTTTATGGTAAGTAAGCTAAAGAATTGTAAATTAAAACTCAGCGATCCCCTATGAGCAAGCAGTTGCAGTATGGAGCAGAATAAAAACTCCCTCTTAACGTGTAAAAACGTCTGGCCTGACCAGGCTCAGGGAGGGAAAGCTGTTTTCTTAGGCCAGATAGGGGTGGCTGTAGCTCAGGTGGCAGAGCAGGTCAGCCACTAATCAGAAGGTCAGTGGTTCGGCAGCCTCGCCTCTGTCAGTGCGCCCCAGGGCAGCTGTGGCTACAATGTAGCTGCCATCACCAGTGTGTGAATGTGTGTGTGAATGGGTGAATGACTGAATGTAGTGTAAAGCGCTTTGGGGTCCTTAGGGATTGAGTAAAGCGCCATACAAATGCAGGCCATTTACCATTTACCATTAGAGAAGGAAAGACAGAAGAGTGTCCTGATAACAAAAATTAAACAGGACATAGCACAGATTATCAACCAGGAGCATAACCAAGAAAACAAAGATCTAATGCTCTACTGTATGCTTTATTAAAAAGGAAAGTGCATGCAGAACTAGGGGTAGGCGATGTATTAGATATACTTTATGTATTGCGAGTTTTGGTTTGGTTAAAATGGTTCTTTTGCAACCATAAACTATAAATTCCCATGGCAATATTAAGCTATGTGCATGTAATTCACTGTTTTGTTTTGTGATTTAACAAGGAGGATGCCAAACAAAATGCAGTAATTTGCCGTAAAACATGCCATAAAACTATTGCCACTGAGGGTAGCAGTGCCATAAATTTATTCCACCAGCTGAAAGGTCATCCACTGGGGGTGGTTGTAGTTCAGGAGGTAGGTAGGTCACCTACTGATCGGAAGGTTAGTGGTTCGATTCCTGGCTCCTCCAGTCTGCGTGTCAAGTATCCTTGGGCAAGATACTAACCCCAAGTTGCTCTCCGATGCATTCATCGGAGTGTGAATGTAGTTCGTAAGCACTCTGTTTAGAAGTGCTTGTGCCAATGGGTGTGATTGGGTGAATGTGGCATGTTGTATAGAGCGCTTCTATTACTCTGGGAGAGTAGAAACGCGCTATATAAGAATCAGTCTAGTCCATTTATCCTTCAACTGCAAAATGAAGAATGTTTTAAACTTTGCATGTCAACATCTCCCTGCACACCAAAGAAAATATTGAATAAACCAGCTGTGATACCTGTGACTGCTCTTGGTCAGTCGCTTTTAGTCACTATCTAGACTTTTGTTTCTGTAATATGAGGTCATTGCATTTTTAATTTTACTGTTTTTATATGTTATAAGCACAAAAAAGAGCCTTTTTAATTTCACTCGTTTTATTTTGTCTTGCGAATTCTTGCTTGATGTACTTTCTTGTTGTTATGATCTTCAGTTTGTTAAAGCTCTAATGTTGACCACAGAAAGTTACTGTCACAGTATTGTCATTTGGAAAAACCGTCTGTGTACAACTGATGGTTAAAAAATGATTGAAATAAAACATGTCAATTCATTCAGATTTATTGTATTCAAAGTAGAAAAAAATATTGAACAGTCGATTTGAATGAGTATACCAGTGCAATTTTATTCACTATACGGTTGAAAATAACATGTTTTTGGAAGTTATTTAAACACTTCATGATATATATCTTGAATCGCAATAAAAAATGGTAAAATATTACAATATTAGATTTTCCTGATATCGCCCAGGCCTTTGCTGAATTTAAATTGCGAGGTGATTCCACAGAGCAGAATCTCTATTCTGTTTTAGGCATATCTAGGAAGCACAAATAAGCCTGGACTACGTAATGCTTTCTACAGAATAGTCTGGTACTAATAGCTATAGGACCTGATCTTTCAGGACTTTGTGTGGGCCTAAGCAAGACGTATACCGTATTTTTCGGACCATAAGGCGCACTGCCGATGAATGGGTCTGTTTTCATACATAAGGTGCACGGGATTATAAGGTACATTAAGTGAAACAAAACAGACAGATAAGTCAAACTTTACTCAGCTCATTCTTCTTGCTTCCTCTGCTTCCTTAACATTGATTCATTAATGTTGAATTCTCTCGCAGCTGCTCTGTTCCCGTGTTGTTGCAGTATCTTAATGACTAACCTCGTATTGTGGATGAATTCTCAGTTGTTCTCCTGACTGAAGTTTGGTCCGTTTACAGCATCCTGCCATGCGTTTACAGTTGTCCCTGACCATTGGGAACCCTCACATTAACTTCTATAGAGTGGAAAAAAAAGTTAGCGTTCATCCTCCAGCTTCACTATGTTTATATTATGCTAACATAGCTGTGTAGCTAGCGATCACGTAGCACATCATTATATACCAGCTAGCCCAACTTCAGTAACCCTGCAAACGTCACCGCTGTTTAGTTTTCTGTCTTCATTTATGTTGGACGTGATAGCAGAGCTGTACATTTGAATTTTTCAGAAATCTCTGTTTTAAACAAAAAAAAGACACTTTTTATCCACAACACCAAATGACCAACATAAAATACAAATGCTATTTATGGGTTCCTCACAACAATGATAACAAAAATAGACTGGGCCAATGTGGCATGTTTGTTGACATAGCCATACACATGTTAATGTGATCTCTGGTCTCCCACTCAGAGACACAGGTCTCCGAGTGTCCAGCATTCAGACCTGAGGACACTCTTCGTATGAGAGGAAACCTGCTCACACAGACATGTGGAGCCAAATACTGTCAATAAGGCCTCTGCAATGTTCTGAAGACAGTTAAACTTGTCAGGTAGTGACGTCCAGCAGGTGAAAATGCAGCTCCATGAACACGCACAGCTATGGATACTAGCTGCGTTCGTAGTTCTGCAAACTTTGACCCCCACAGAGTCGAGCTTTTCAGTTCAGTCAGCTGCATTTCGTTGTCCTTTGTGTCTAGCCAGTTAATGCGAGACAAATACAGCTGCTCATTAAAGCTTTCTGGTTTGATCAGAAAAGAAAACATTGGTCCAAACACCTGAAAGTCCTGAAAACACATTGTGAATTCTGTCTTAACTCTTTGGCTGTATCCGTGTATTTCCGCGGTGCTGATGCTGCGCTGAGCAGACAGCTCCTGAAGCATTTGAAGTGTCAGAATGTGGAAATTTCAACATCGCTTGAAAAAACTGCCAGCTAGCAACGTCCCTCTCACCTGTAGTTATTTTTAGCCAATTACAAGGTGAATCTGGTAGTTGGGGTTGTTGGCTAAGATACCGTCATTAAGAAGCGGCACAACTAATGTCTCTATGCGAGCTAATTTGTGATGTGCACCGCTGGGCCGGCCATTTTTTTTTTAAATGCACCTTCCCAGATTAATTCACTGTGTGTCGTGCCCAGGGCTGGACTGGGACAAAAAAACAACCCGAGCATTTTGACTAGAGACCGGCCCCCCAGGTATTATTGGAAAAGCCATAAAGCCTTGGAATGAAAACAAACGCTGTTGTGACAGTGATGTACAGTCTTGTTGGTATGTGTATGATTTCTATACATTTTACATCAGATGAAAACTTTGGTTGTAAGACTCAGATAATTATTTATTAAAAACTAGACATTTTAAATGAGAATAAGAAATAAAAGTATGTCTTTGTGCCCCCCTCTCCCTGTTAATGTCCTACCTGCCCCCCTGGCAACACTTTGCTAGACCCGCCCCTGCACAGTTACCAGCTGTCAGCTACTTAGAAAAGGATCCTGGTGTTATTTGTCTCTCAGAAACAGTTCATAACTTCAACTCATTCATGTCACCTAAAAGGTAAACCTGTTTCTCCATCACAGCTCTGATGGTTCAGTAAGGACATCTCCTGGTTTCATCTTCATGTTTCCCTCTCACCACATATCCAAACCCACATCATGACCAGCAGCTTTACAGCTGTGGCTCCAGCAAACATCAGCTGATACTAGAAATTAATATTAAATACATTCTAACAACAGCTGATCAAGCTTAAACGTGCTGCTGTTGTTTAGTGCGACATCCACTGGTTTCCTCTTTCTGGCGCAAAGTGGGCGATAAACAAGCAAGAGAGACGGGACTTGCGGCAGAAATGCCGATCAGCTGATCATTGATCAGTTTCATAATTGAAGTAGCAACAGGAGAGGGAGGGGGATAATAACTGAGAATAACTCCAGCTTTGTGTCTTTTTCCATCCTAGCTGAAGTACGGGACAAACTGTTCCTTTTCAGCTCAATACGAAGCGCGTAATATTTTCTCTGAATACGGGACAATTCCATTTTTTTACGGGACTTTTGGCAACTCTACTAACTAACCTTATGAATAAAATAAAGTTCACTATCAGTAACATCATAGCACCACCCAGCTGTACAGAAACTCATGCTAGCTAGTACACAGTACGAGTTATTGTAACTGACTGTAAAAAGTCAGCATAACGAAAATAAACTCCACCTAAACTTGGTTTATATCTGACCCAGATAGACTGCAGGTCATAACTTCTTACCTGAAGTTCAGTTCACCTGACACTCGGACCGGCGACTGCCTCGGGTCTCTCCTCCTTCTGCCTCCCCTTTCCCTCATCCACCTGCTGGCCTCTGTGGAAGCTCCGCCATAGCCACCACCAAACAACTGAGTTATTTTTACACATCGGCCAGCATCTGGCTAATCCACCACCTTTCATTGTTTATACCGTTACAAATACAACAACAAAACCATCGGCCCGTAAAAAACGAAAAATCACAATCTGCCCACCGGGCAAGTACCCGTTATGCCCGATGGCCAGTCCAGCTATGGTCGTGCCATCAGTTAACCCCGATGGCACGTGTGCCCAGAGTTGCCAACCCCTGATTTAGACAGTTTTTAACTCTCAGTGATCCCATACTATTGTTTGACTTTGGGATCTAAAGCAAAAGGAGTTTTGGACCCAGATTACTCCGTGAGGCTCTTGACTACGGTAGCCGCAATCCTACGACAATCTAAGTGGTGTGGCTTCGTAGCTTACCAAAGTCATATTAAAAAAATTTGGGGCGGTTTCTGGTGTCATGACGTAGTGAGTGGACCTATTCGGTGGCTGCTCCCCACAATCTTGATAGAAAAACACCGAAACTCATTAACAGACAATTCAACTGGGCAAGAGAAATGCAGCTGGTGACGGAATAAGGCAAAGGGAACTCAAAATGCCAAAGGGACAGGATAAAGCCACTTCCTAATGCTATCATCGTGACAGGACAAGCTAGCATGAGCCCCGTTAGCATAGCTAGCAATTCAGCTGGTGAGCTACTAAGGGTATCGAATCATTGAAATCAGAAATCAAACAAGATAATGAAGGTCTGAGAAGACATAGAAGACATGACACTGGAGCTAACCGAAGTGCTCTTCCAAACCCTAAAAGCACAGAAATTGATCCAAAACAAGCTGGCAGATCTAGAATCAAAATCCCACAGAAACAATATACGCATGTTTGGAGTGGAAGATAGCGCTGAGGGGAAATCTGTCCAAGAGTTGCTTCAGCACAAATTACCTATGCCAGATGGGCTGGAGCTCAAGATCCAGCGGGCCCACCGTGCCCCCGCACAGAAATCGCACCCTGGAGACCCCCTGCGACCAGTCCTTGTTAATTTCCAGGAATTCACAACGAAAGAACTTATACTCCAAAAAACTTGGACGAAGAAGCAAGTCCAGGTGAATGGCAAGATGATCTAGTTTGATAATGATTATGCATCAGATACTGTCCAAAAGCGGAAACAATGCAGAGAAGTCAAACGGACATTATAGGACATGGGCGTGCACTTCCAAACTCCATATACGTGTATGCAGATCCACTGGCTGGACAGAGTTAGATACTACAGCAGTGCATGCGACGCGGCTCTGGAGCTGCAGAGGCGGGGATACGTCGTGCGGATCCCAACAGCGACTGAAGAGGAGGATGCGCTGTTTAGAAAGTGTTGTGGAAACGGGTCTCATTCTCTCGACGAGAGCAAGCTACTTCCCGGGGCTAAAGAAGAGCTGAAGGAATTTCAGAGAAGTGATGGTTAGCTCGGGGGACATCTTTCCCCTGCCACTGACCAGAATACGACACGATTGCCTCATCAATTCATAGAATGGGAGGGGCAGCACCGGATGGAGGTAAATACGTTGGACAATAACAGAGGTTCCCAAAGTGTGAGGCCCGCCCCCTGGGGGGGGAGCAGAGCCATTGCGGGGGGGCGCAGTACAAAAAAAAAGAAAGAGCTTGGACACTGCTAGCATAATGGGCAGGTTTTTGACGGGGCTCCCACACAAATGTAAAGCAGGAGATGAAGCATTGCCAAATATGTTTCCAAACCAATTTCCTTCCAAGCCAAGCCAAAAGCCCAAACACATAGAAACAGCTGCGTTTTCAAAAATACCCGTGTAGGTGTGGACGTAGTGTAAAATAGTTAGTAGTATATTTTATTACTACCTGTAATTTATTGCAGTTTACTTTTACTTGTTTCATTGTTTACTAAATATTTGAGGTGTGAAATAAACCGCATTGGAGTTTGAAAACAAAATATGGGTGTGTGTGGTTGGAGGATGTGTTTGTGCGGGGGGGTGCGAAGATTTTTCTTGTAAAACAAAGGGGGGCCTAGCAACAAAAAAAGTTTGGGAACCACTGGACTATAAGATGGAAACAATATTTTCAGTCTCCGAACTTTATATAGGGCCCTCCCTTTGTGGAGGTTACTACCCTAGACCTGCCAACGGGGTCATGGTGGGAGATTGTCTTTTCCCACTTAATGGGAGTCCCAGGCATTTGTTTATTCTTTGTTTTATGTTTAGCAATGTTGTTTTTTGTCTGTTTGAATCTGTGGGGACTGTTTTTACACATTTTATAAGACATGAGTGGTGTAGGTAAACATCTCAATCAATATCAATGGTCTGGGGAATCCAGTTAAAAGGAGTAGGTTGTTATATTCATCCAAGAAACCCATATGTCAAAAGAAGAGCATGAAAAATTTAAAAAGTTCAGTTATGTAAAGTCCTTCTACAGCTCATTTAATAATAGTAGACGAAGAGGAGTTATAACTTTAATCTCTAATACGGTAAATTTTGAAATGTTGGAGGAAGACTGTGATAAGGCAGATATGTTGCTGTTAAAGGGAGGATTGATAATAATATGGTATCCCTGATAGATGTGTATGCCCCCACGACCCAAAATTCTATCAAAAACTATCTGAAAAAATCACTAGTTTTAGTGAAGGGACTTTGATATGTGGGGGTGACTGGAACTGTGTATTAACTCATACTAAAGATACTACAAGTTTAAAAAGACGCAAAAATAGGCTCTTAATTTGCTTATAAAGGAAGCAGATCTTTGTAATGTGTGGAGAGAGCTACACCCTCTGGAGAAGGACTATACTCATTTCTCAGTAGCTCATAAGGTACACTCAAGGATTGATTTCTTTTTGATAAACAGAAGCGATAGACACAGAGTCATAGATTGTAACATCGGTATAGCTGATCTGTCAGATCACAATGCCATACACTTGACTGTTCACTTACACAATCAGAATAAGAAATCATTGTGGAACCTAAATACTAGTATTCTTAACAATGAATCTGTGTTACAAGAGATTATAAAAGAATTACATAATTATTAAGTCAGTATCGCTGATAATAGAGATGAACAGATGGAACCAACAATTATTTGGGATACTGTTAAAGCAGTAATTCTAGGATATCTGATATCAAGGACTACCCATATCAAAAAAACCCTGAAAAGCTCACACAATTCAAATTAGAACAATGATTAAGAGATTTAAAAAAAAACAGCATACAGATGTGAGTGCCAACTTGGCTGAAAGTATCAAAGATTTAAAAAAACAACTAAGCGATCTGTCTATGGAGGAAATGGAAAAGAAATTAAGATTCACAAAACAAACATTTTATGAGTCCGGTTCCAAAGCAACTAAAATACTGGCCAAATGCTTAAAATCAATACAAATATGTAATGCAATGAATACGATCAGAGACCCAAAAACTAACCCAAAACCCAAAAATATATGAACCAGCACAGATAAAAAACGTTTTTCAATAATACTACAAAACCTTATATAATCAACCTGATCAGATAGACGGAGAAGAAATTGAAGATTATTTGGCTCAGTTAGGCCTTCCTTCTATTGGAACAATTCAAAATGAGTCTTTAACTAAACCAATCGCTAAAGAAGAACTGGATACGGCAATAAGGGAATTGAAACCTAATAAAAGTCTAGGGAGTGATGGGTACCCCAATCAGTGGTACAAGATTTTTAAAGAGGTCCTGGCTACTCTCTTGATAGATTCTTTCAACCTTTCAACTGGACACTAAAACATGCTAAAACTCCACCCTCTTGGAAAGAGGCCATCATATCAGTCCTACCAAAATAAGGTAAAAACAAGGAAAATTGTGACTCTTATCGCCCAATCTCTATCTAAAATGGGGACTATAAATTATTTACCTCCATAATTACAAGACGCTTAGAGCTGTTCCCTTCAGATCTGATGGATGTAGATCAGACAGGATTCATGAAGGGGCGACAGACGCACACTGCATATAATTAAGTTAATAAACAGTAAACTCCAACAGTCTCAGTAAGCCTAGATGCTGAAAAGGCTTTTGACAGAGTCTCTTGGATATTTCTCTTTGCTGTCTCGAAAAGAATGGGCTTTAACAGTATCTTTATGGAGTGTATACAATCCTTGTATCACAGGCCATTGGCTAGAGTCAAAATAAATGGGGATCTGACAGACAGTTTTGAGCTCTTCAGAGGAGCTAGGCAGGATTGTTGCCTCAGTCCAGCCCTTTTTGCTCTGTATATTGAGACTTTGGCTCATTACATACGGCAAAGTACACATTTAAAAGGGGTTACAGTTTCTAAAGTTGAATAATGAATAGGTCTCTTTGCTGATGATATAATAATATACTTACAGGATACTGACACGACCTTTCCTCAATTGATTAAAGTATTTAAACATTTTGGCAAAAAATGAGGGTATAAACTAAACATCTTAAAGACTCACGTACTTTGTATGAACTATTCCCGCAGAGATTCAATCCAAAAGAAATATAAACTAAAATGGGACTCGAATAAGATCAAATATTTAGGTGTCTATCTGTGAATTAGGCACATTATATGAGGCAAATTATGGCAAGATTAGCAACGCGATTCAAAAAGATTTGACTAAATGGGCACCACTTGTCATGGATCTCCAGTCTATATACCAGATGTACAATTTGACAAAAGGGATAAACTAGTGAGCAGATTTATTTGGAAAGGGACAAAGCTAAGAGTAAGATTTAAAACCCTCCTCCTCTTTCTTTTCTAAGTTGGACTCGCCCTCCTGAATTTCAAGGAATACTTATATGCAGCCCAGCTGAGATATATTGTATACTGGTGCTCACCGGACTACACCTCAAAATGGAAACACATTGAGATAAATTATTGTTCATCATGTCAACCACAAGCAAGATTGGGAGAAGAAACTATACAGTCTACACATGCAAATCCTATTACTGAATTCACTATTAAACTCTGGTGGATTATAGTGACGAAGTGTAGAATTGAAGAAGACTGTAAACTGTTGATTTGGCCTGCATATTCTCAAAAATTACAAAGTGGCTAATGGGATAGTACATTTTTAGGAATTACGGCAATGTGCACATTAATAGATGGGAAAATATTCAAATATTTTGACAAACTACACAGACAGTTTGGACTGGATAAATCAGTTTCCAATTAAGACACTTTTATAATACAGGAATCAGGAGGAAGGCCCTGAGGGAAGGTAGCCAGATAACAGAAATAATATCAGGTGCGCATAAAAATCTTCCATCAAAAATTGTATCAAAATTATATAATGGTCTGCGAAATTTGAATAGGAATGAAACATTATATATTAAACAAAAGTGGGGATCTGAATTACATCTTAAATTGTCAGAGGATGATTGGCGATTCACATGTCTCTCACAGCATAATTCCACTAGCTCTAGACAATGGAGAGAATATTGTTGGGAAAATGTAATTAGGTTTTTTATTACTCCTTATATCAAAAGCAAGCAGCTGAAAACACCCCAGCAATGCTGGAGACTATGTGGGGACTGGAACGCCACCATTCTCATGTGTTTTGGAAGTGCAAAAATGTCAAATCTTATTGGGAAAGTATTGCGGTAACAATGAAGAAAGTATTTGGGCATGATGTGCCGTGTGAGGCCGAGTACTGTATTTTGGACTATTGGAACATGTAAGAAGGGAGGACTGTTACTTGTTTAAAATTATGTTGCTGACAAGGAAAAAGGTAATAACAAGAAATTGTCCAAAAAGTGAGCCCTTAAAATTGAAAGAATAGGCCGATGTAATAGAGGAAATATATATAATGGAGAAAATGACCTACTCTTTGAAGTTGAAAACTGACAAATTCCAAAAACATTGGACAAAATGGATAGCCTACAAGGACCACTCAACCGAATAAGCTGCGGACTCTTCTTCGCTGGAATGGTTTCTCGAATTCAAACTGCTTCTGTTTTTGACCATTTGAGGTGCAGGCGGATGGGTGGGAGAGACTGGCGCTTTGTGCTTTTCGCCTCTGCGGTCAAATTTGCTTTGATTGTAGGTGGAACTGGACCTGTCTGGGAGAGTACTAGGCAACGGGTTCCATCTGGCTGTCTTTCTGTGGATGTGAGGGGCGGGGTGGATGGTGTGGATTGGGTCGATTGGACGTTACTTTGGCATCCCTGGCTGGCAGCAGTTCCTCCCTGAGAATTGAGTGTTTTAACTGAAATTGGTTACAGGTTCTTGTAATGGGCTTGGGAGTTTGGGGGAGTCCTACTGACTTTTGGGAATTCTTGGGGGTGTAATTTTGTTTGTTGGGAGAGTATTTGGACAGATGCCGGGTTGCCCCAGATCTGGCAGCGATAGTTATGTTTATTTTGCATCTCTGAGAATGAGATAAGGGAATTCTGTGAGATAGCTGAATATAACGTGTAATCTAGCAACATAACGCTTATATCTGCTTTTTTTAAAAAAAAAACTTTGGCCCAGAAATTCTGTTCATTCTGTTCCTTTTGTGTTCCTTCCCTTTTTTCTTTTCTTTTTGTTTGTATGTTCTATAAACTTGGAAAAAGTTAAAAAAAAAAAAAAAAAAAAGTATTAAAAAAAATAAATAAATATTTTTGACAGATTTTTGAGCACCGTGTACCACATAAAATTGTTTCGAGGTCAGTAAAAGCACAACCAGAATTCATACATAAGGTGCACCGGATTATAAGGCGCACTGTCGATTTTTGAGAAAATTAAAGGATTTTAAGTGCGCCTTATAGTGCGGAAAATACTGTACATTGGAGGCCAAGTAAAGCTAATTGGTTTCTCAAGTCCTGATTTGTAGCCTTGAGATGAGCGTTTCCACTGCTGCAAAAAAAACAAGGAAGGGCAGCTCTGACTATGAAACCATGTGCTCATTAGCTAATGACTTGTGACTGACAATGCATTAGGCTAAACTGTTCAGTTCTACAGATAATCTGCCATTTTGAAACATGGTCTAAGCAAAATTTACACAATAGACTCAATTTGTTTTATTCAGTATCACCCAGAACAAATGACTAAGCCCATTTACTCACGAGCAAAGTGTTTACAAAGGTCAAGATAGAAAACCTTTTTCCCAAAGACTTCTGTAGGACTGGAAGTCTTTTTGTAGTCACAATCTGGTGACCCTCAGATATAATTTGGCACTTCCAAATTGGCTTAATTTATTTGACCCCAAAGCTAGGCCCAACTTTTTTTTTACTGACTTATTGCTGTCACCTTATAACAGTTGGCCTGGGCTCCAGCCTCAAACAAGCTGTGAAGTTTGACACAGGACCTGATGGCTCTTTGACTGGAGATCAATCAAAAGGAAGCTTCATCAAATATGGAAAAAGGCTCTTGTGTGCCAGATTACACAAGAACTGGGTCACATGGAGTGTAACTCCATCAGACTCAATCCAAATCCAAAAATTTCAGTTCAATTGTCAATATGGTATGTAAGAGGTCAGAAGAGGTCAAGTCATCCAGGTCAGTATAAAGAGCTCGGAAAGAAAGCGACTTTTTAAGGACTTCTTAAAGGGGAGGCTCTGTCATGGTGTAGGGCTGCAGGTCAGCCAGTGGTGTTGAGGATTTTGTCAACAGTAGGGAATTATGATCACATAAAAAAAAGAACAAGAAATTTTGATCGAACGTGCAATACCACCTGGAAACCTATGGGAACAGCTTCCCTTTTCAGCATGACAGTGATCCCAAACACAACACCAATGGATTAAGATTATACTCATATACAAAAACACACAGAGGAACACTATCTTTCATGGATTGGCCGCCCCAGAGCCCAGACTTCAACATTATTGAAGCAGTAATAGAAGAACAGCCTTGAATATCCTTCAAGAAGCCTGGAGAACTATTCCTGAAGAAAGTACTGTAAGAAAGTATAAGAGAGCTGAATAAGACAATTTAGACTCACTTGAGGAATAAAGGTGGTCATAGTCTTACTAACTTAAAAACATGATAAATGTTTTAATAAATGTACTGAAACATATGCAAATAAAAACAATAGGGATGGCACAGCATTGTAAATGCCTAGTATGGGCTGAAACCAATTGGTCACAAACCAAAATGTGGAAGCTCTGTGCAATGGCAAACCAAGCAGTTCTATATGTCCAAAGGTTTATAGACAACTAAACTGGGATGATGTAAAAAGTGACTAAGATTAAAGACTGATCTTATCCACCAGAAGATGCCCTCAAGAGCTGAAAGCTCATACCTTTTTCTTCGCTCTGCAGGTTTGATTCTAAAGAGACAACATTGATTATCAATTCAGTAAAATGCCCTGCTCTTTAACAGCTTTAAAGAACCATGATAGACGTGAAGAAAAATGTTGTTTCGAATACCACAAAAATGTTAGAAGGTGAAAATGCTATAAATAGGATAATTTACATCATAGAGATCTGTTCTTAAACCATGTTTAGAGTCAAAAAGTGATGTGACTAGGTTAGTTGGTCCCTGCTAATAGACTTACATTACTTAGGTAAGGTAACTAGTGACAGAACTCAGTGGAACACAAGGACACTACAACTAAAAAGCAGCCTAAGGTATCACTTTTGTACTTAAAAAAACAAACAAATAAAAGATACACTGTCCGCTTTCACTGTCTGTTTCAGTGCAGTTCTTTCATTATTTGGTTAGCTGCACTGAAACAGGAAAATCTAACTGTAGCCTTAATGTTAGAATATCTAGATAAGCCCCTAACCCTAACTCTTGCACCGGTGGTTCACCAGACCGACAACCCTTAATTCTGTTTGATTTTTTTCTTCCCCTGTCAGGTCGGGTGTACAGACTAAGCGGTACAATCGTCTGGAAAAGCAGATGTATCCACCAGATGATATCATCACTATTTTATCCAATGCCAGGAACTGATGACCTACTGATTGAATTGAAAATCTTTTTAAAGATAAATTACATTTCCCCTCTTAACCTCCTAGGACCTGGCGTCCACATATGTGGACATCACATTTTGGGTTATTTAGACCAAAATGCTCAATTTTGTTCTACAAGGGCCTGATATCCACTTACGAGGACATTATACTGCTACTGTTCTTTCAAAATTTTAAACGAATATCCTAATACGTGGCTCTCATTTTTCTTAAAAACAAAAATAAGGTAAAAAAAAAATCTGGTAATTCTTTGTTTTTACATTCATCAGGCCCCAATATGCCCAAATATCAAAGAGAAATTAAAAATGCATGCTGTGGAAGAGTTCGGGTCTTAGGAGGTTAAATATGAATAATGAATCTTAAAGTTCTCCCTCTTACACAAATAAACTGGAAAAGTGTATCAAGAATTTTGTTAAAAATAAGTGTGGTCTTACTGAAAGGTTAACAAAATTGATACATTTAGTTTCTTTCTTGCAGGTTGTGCGTTTGTGACATTCACAGCCAGACAAATGGCCCAGTCTGCTATCAAATCCATGCATCAGTCCCAGACCATGGAGGTGAAGTTTAAACTAAAAAAAACAAATTTGCATTTTGTCTGTGATTTAGGAGATCTGCATTCTGTTGTTTCCACTGGATAAATAGTTTCAAGGTTTCCCAGTATATGATTATTCACAGCAAGAGATTAACCATTGTCCTTGATGTAAATATGTAAGAAAAAACTGTGTATGTTTCTGTCCTGTGTCCTGTTTGTTTGTATATGTGTCTTTCTGGCTGCTGTTACAACCAAATTTCCCCTTGTGGGACAATTAAAGGATTATTCTATTCTAGATTTTTTTTTAACTATTTGGTTACGTTACTTGGAATTTGAAAGTTGCAGTTTAATAGTTTTGACCAGTAACCTGTCATGAGCACAATGTTTTCCTGTGTTTGTGTTCAGGGTTGTTCATCGCCAATTGTAGTGAAATTTGCAGACACTCAGAAGGACAAGGAGCAGAAGCGCATGGCTCAACAGCTGCAGCAACAGATGCAGCAACTTAGTGCTGCTTCCATGTGGGGTAATCTCACTGGACTCAACAGTTTAGGCCCACAGTACTTAGCAGTAAGTGTATATTTATCCAAAATGTAACAACCATTAGAAAACAAATTGACAAATTTAAATGTTATCTTCCATTTTTCTTCTTGCTTTAGCTCTACTTACAGTTGCTGCAGCAGTCTGCCTCCACAGGGAATGCACTCAACAACCTGCACCCTGTTTCAGGTACATATACACACATCCACAAAATGTAAAGCTATATTACTGGCTACATAATAATCTCATTAATTATTTTGAGTTTAGATTCATCCCTTTGTTTATTGAGAAAGTTAAGTCCAGCCTTATATCTGTATAACTGATGATCTCTGTTGGGGAACTTGAACTTGCCTATTCATGTGTCTGTCAGGTCTTAATGCTATGCAGAACCTCGCTGCTTTAGCAGCAGCAGCAACTGCTACACAGGCCACACCTACAGGTTCTAGCGCCATGACGACATCTACTAGCCCACTAAGTGCGTTAACAAGCTCAGGTAAAAACCAAAACACAGAGTCTGTACTACAAAACTAAGGAAATTTATGTTTGGTTGATTTCTTTGTTGTGACAATGAATGTTGCAAATGAATCGTATATCACTGGAAAGCCTATTCATGGTGCCACCTTTGTAAGAAAAATCTATTTTTGGGTTGAGCAGCAGAGGTTGAGTATGTAGGTTGTGCCCTGTAAAACTTAGTGGACACAGGTGAAAGAATATTGGCTTACCGGATAAAACAATACTGTGGATCCATCACAGAATGGCTATAAATACATACTTTCACAGAATTTAAAACTTTATATGCTCTTGGACCTGAAATTAAATGTCAGGTAATCTCTAATATAATGTAAAATACTGAACACCAGGATTTAAACTGTATATTAAACCCATTTGCTTTACAGCAAATTCATTTCTGTTCCACTACTGGCCTAATGCAAGAACTGCTCAATTAGGTAAGGAGAAACAATAGTCCATTAGTCCAAATACAACTTCATCCTCAAGAAGTATAGTATTGGTGCATTGTATAGTATAGTATTGCATAGTATTAGAGAACTGGAGCCAACGACCTTCACCTAAACCCAGTAAAATTTGATAAGATTATATCTGTGAAGGTTCTCAGTCATCCAGGTCATCATAGTCTAAGCAGCTTGGAAAGATGCTTTTTTCTTTCCAAGCTCCTTAGATTTGATAAGATTATGTTTGGGCTTTTGAGCAATAAAATTCAAGAAAGGCGTGTGCAAACTTAAGTTAAAAAAAAAAAACCTGATTAAAAATATTTTATTACAATCGTGATGATTTGGGTCAATGCCATTTTTTTTTCATATGCTTGAAAAGCAGTCAACAAGTATACTGTATATGAAACACTTTGTCATGTAACAAAAACCAAAACCAAAAAAGTAAGACTGAACTAGAGATGGCACGATACCACTTTTTTATGTCCGATACCGATACCAATATCATAAATTTGGATATCTGCCGATACCGATATGAATCCGATATAGTGTGTTCTTTAATCAATAAAACGTTTTTTTAATATATTGGTGCATTTTGTATAAGTTTATACTCAAGTTTAAATAAATAACAACACTAAAGCTATTCTGTTATACCTGTATGTAAAAAATACACTGCGCCCAAAATATTTCATAGTTCAGTAACACTGATCAATCTAATAAACTTAAACCTGCTCCATCCTCCCTGTTCTGGTGTTTTAAAGAGTACTTAGCAGAAATATTAAACAACCTAACTAATAGGGCTGCAACCTCCCAGCAAAAAAAAATAGGGAACCACCCTCCACCTCATGATGCTTAATTGACGTAATCAAATTTAATTTGATGCAGGGGGAAAAATGCACAGAAATAAATTATTTTTCAAGAATAATTAAATAGATTCAACAGCTTTCTTCAACAGAACTGCAGACTGCACAGATGGTTCCCAAAGGAAAAAGTAGTATAGCTTACTAGGGTATATTAGACTTAACAGTTACTATGTACAGTAATGGACTTCTATACATTTTACATCAGATTAAAACTTTGGGTGTAAGATTCAGATAATTATTTATTAAAAGCTCGACATTTTAAATGAGAATAAGAAAGAAAAGTATGTCTTTGTGCCCCCTTTCCCCTGTTCATGCCCTATCAGCCCCCCTGGCTAAACTTTGCTAGCTCCGCCCCTGCACAGTTACGTCAGCTGTAGAAAAAGATCCTGGTGTAGAAATAATATTAAATAAATTCTAACAACAGCTGATCAAGCTTAAACGTGCTGCTGTTGTTCAGCCGCTGGTTTCCTCTTTCTGGTGCAAAGTGGGCCAAAAACTAAGAAGAGAGACGATCAGCTGATCATTGATCAGTTTATGATTGAAGCAGGAGAGAGAGAGAGAGAGAGAGAGAGAGAGAGAGGCAGTCGCTCCATATATCTGTTGTTAAGCTTAACGTGGGAATGCTTTACAAACATTCAGAGATGAACTTACACACTTGCTTTACTTCTCTCTGGGAAAACTTCCTCGGAGATGAAATGCTGGTTTGAGGCTACAAGCACACACAGCCGCTCTATCACGTGACCACACTGCTGCGACGTGCTACGGTTATGAGCCGAGTTACACCGTGTAGCAAGTTTTGTGAGGTGCTTTCGTGATATTTAATGGATCGGATTACATTTTTTACTTCTCGCCGATATCCGATCCAGTAATTTGGGTCAGTATCAGGTTATGATCAGTATGGACCGATCCGATATTACGTATCAGTATCGGTCCATCTCTAGACTGAACCCCCCCAAAAAACCAAAACAAAACCCAAACCTTATTATAGCAAGTGCTTTTGTTTAACACTAGAATTGGCAAAGGGCTTATTTGGACCCCTTTGCATTTTACAATGTTGCTGTTGAAATAAAACTCCACCTAATTTCATGACTTTCCCAAAAATAGAATTGGGTCATGATACACTTTTTGGGTGTAGGGAATAAAAAGAAAAACGCATTGTGACAATTTATTTCCTTCAAGGGTGTAATTTTGACCCAATGGAAATTATTGTAAAGTGCCTGGCTGCCTGGAAACATGTATTGTTTACACACATGATGATATTAAATCTACCATAACATGAACCAGAGCTGGCTAGATGTGATTCATAAGTAAATATATAGCGGACTGTAGTAATGAAATCATTTAAATTACTTGTAAGACTAATAAAACCCTTAAAACATAAATCCTGGCTTTGTCAAATCTTCCTTGTGATTAGACTTTTGATATTTTCCATTCTTATAGTACTTTTAATGATGCAGGGTAAATTGTTCATTTCCCTTATTATTATATCATTAAAAGTAAATGTTTCCCAAGCAGGCTCCTCCCCCACCTCCAGTGGCAACTCCTCGGCGAACCCCATGGCTTCTTTAGGGGCCCTGCAGTCTCTGGCTGCTAGTGCTGGAGCTGGCCTCAACATAGGTTCCTTGGCAGGTAAAAACTCTTATCTGCATAGGCGGAAATATAGATTAATTTGAGGCAGTACGTCTGATATAAATCTTCATTTTCAGGATTTGCTTGTCTTTGCTTTTTGTTTTCATAGGATAATTCTGCCTGTAATCTGGCTTGTAACTGTTTTATAATAATCACTGCCTGTTGAATTGGATTGTACTTGTACTAACTGTAAATAAGTTCCAAGTGCGTTGGCTCAGTGGTTCCTTCGGTGGTTCCTGCTAACTTGAGCAACTTAATCCATGCAATCTGTTGCATAAATAATTTTATGCAACAGATTGGGGGGGGGGGGTGTTTTGTTGTTGTTTTTGTTTTGTTTTGTTTTTTTACTTTTCAGGCTGACTTATTAATTACAATTGTAAAACCAAAAGGGGGAAAAACTTTTGTATTACTTTCCCTGGAACACTCTCTTACTGTCGTTATCTAAAACCTAAAAGAGAATTATGGATTTGATCAACTGGTCTCTGAATGCTATTGACACCCTTTTCTCAACGAGAAGTCTGAGCTTGGGTGAGCCGAGTGTCCTGGAGGTACTTTCCCTGCCGGATACACGATGGACAGGTGGCATAACTGGAGGGTCGTGTGCCTGGCAGGACTGTCGATCGAGGACGCTGAAGATGTCTACCTATTCAGAACCATGATAACAGGGTTCTTGCTGATCGGAGCTGGCTTGGCCCTGGCTTATCGAAGAATTAAGAAAGCGGAACCGGCTGTTCAAACCCCCACAAGGCTGCCCGCTGGGATTGAAACGATGGGACGAGGCGTGAGTTTCTCAAAATGGGCTCATTGAGTGCAGCACGAAGAAGATCTTGGAGAAGCTTGCAGCTGCCGTGAACACTCAGAATAAGACCTCTGAGCGCAAATTGGATCACATCTTGGAGAAGCTCACTGCGGTCGTGAGTTCTCAGAATCTGCTCTTTGAGGAAAAGAATGACAACATCACGGAGCGTAAGGTTGATAACATCATGGAGAAGCTCGCGGCTCTCCAACGGGAGATTGAGAGACCAGTGTCAGGGTGTTAAGAACAGCTTTGAAATTCATATGAGTTGTTCGCACTAAAGTAAAAACCACCATCACTTCATGCGGAGACCACTTCGGTGCCAGCTGCGGTCTCAAGGCTGGAGCCGAACAAAAACACCCTGATAACAGACTGTGCTTAGACTGTTTCTTCCCATTCTGCAAGCCCACCTGGGTTGGCTGGAAGACTGTTAGCCTGGCAGGGCGAAGGACACTGTCTCAGCTGAACTCTGGACACACACACACATACACACACACATACACTGATACGCACTCACTCATCCCCCCTCCCTTTCCAAACGCCTTCGATGCTTGTCCCCTCCTGGAGAACACGGCGGGTCTGAGCCCGCGCTGGAAAAATAGCTGCAGAGCAGGATGGCTGCTGTGTTTGCTTCGGATTACTCCTCACCCTCTACCCACCCCTGTTGCTGGTCACGTGCTCCATAATGTTGTGCTGTGGACTTTTATGTAGAGGAGTTTTTTTGTTTCCTGTTCTCATGCTGTCCTCCCAGGAGCTCAGCATGAGTAGAGGTCTCTTTTTTCCCTCTTGGACTTTCCCACTGTAGTGTATATTTCAGTGTTTTTCCGTAATTCTACTGGCCCCTGACCTGTCTCCCCATGTGATGTCTGTGTTGTGTATGTAAGGTCGGGGTGGGGTGGGGGGGGGGGGGGGGCAAGTTGCATGTGAAAAATAAAGTTTTCTTGAATCTTGAACAGTGACAGCCTTTTGGCCTCTTTTCTGATTCTTAGTCTACTGAAGTTTGTACCACTGTGAACATACAGCTTTTTTCTTCTTGTAACTGATGCAGGCATGGCAGCACTTAATGGCAGTCTTGGCTCTGGAAGTCTTTCTAATGGCTCAGGAAATACAATGGAGGCACTGAGCCAGGCCTACTCTGGCATTCAGCAGTACGCTGCCGCCGCCCTCCCTAGCCTCTACAACCAGACCATGCTATCCCAGCAGAATGTGTCAGCTGCAGGCAGCCAAAAGGAAGGTGAGTCTTGTTAGCTGGGAGTAGATCTAATGCAATGACTAATGAGTGAAGTGGACACTTATTAAAGGCGTTTATACAGAGGTTCAGTGTGTAACTATTAAAAAACAGAATGCAGCACTACTGTATTAGCATGTTTTAATGTATTTTCTCTTTAATTCAGTTTTATCCAGCTTTTGCTTGATCAGTAATAAACCTGATGAGTTGTAGGCTGTTTTTTCAATTAGGCCGTACCTATATGCCTTAGATGAAATACATAAACCTACTGTCAGTTTTCTCACAATTTAACATAACTCAGGCAACAAGAATAAACCATATGTAACTTGGAACCTCTCTAAAGGATTGTATTAATGACAAAGATGCACACACATGTGCCATTTGGTTATGCAACTTTTTTTTTTTTTACAAGAAATTCTTCTACTTTCCAACCCTCACCCTTGGTCAGATCTGTAGGGTCATGAACAGAAGTGGGTAAAATGAGTTTATTTTGTATGGTGGCTGTGCTCAGCATTTGCAGTAGGGAGAGTAACTCTGATATCCAAACTGAGTGCTCATCAGAGTAGTGCTCCTGCTCCTTTGTGATGAAAGGAGACAGTTGAGGTGGTTCTGACCTCTGGTTTAGGATGCCTCCTGGATTTCTCCTTAGAGGTTCTCCAGGCACTTAGGAGCAGAACCCAGTTTCTGGGGAGAAGGATGTCTGGAATACTCAGTCAGCTGCCATCATGATCTCCCTTTGAATACCCGTAAAGATGATTCATGGATGATTTGTGTTTTAATTTTACACTTTTTCTCGTTTGTTTTTTAATACTGTTATGCAATTTAAAATACTTGTTGACAGCTCTAATTCCTTCATCATTTTGAAGTAATTAAACATGGTAAATGTAACATGTAACTGTAAACAAGTAAACTAGCTGCAGAGATGTTACCATGCATCACCATTGTGCCTCTGCTTACCTACCAACAGTTAGCAACATTATTTGATTTTGATTTTTGTTTTTGATATACCTTTATTAGTCCCACAAGGGGAAATTTCATAAGGCTGCCGACCTATTGCACGCAGTGGCGGCGCCATCTTACCCTCCGACCATACATACATTACACAAAACATCACATGGGGAAGACAGGTCAGAGAGGTATAACAATGGAAAATGCACCACATGAGGAAAGATAAGGAGAAAAAATAACTCCCCCCAGACTGAGCTCAGTTTGAGAACAGAAAAAACACCTCTGCACATGAAAAAACTCTTAATACACCAAAGAAACACATGACAAGCAACAGGGGTGGGTAAAGGGTGAGAGACAGCCGAATTAGACAGCACATCCGGGCCTGCGTGCGCTGGTCTCCTTGATCCACCGTCAGCATCGGAAGGGAATAAGCGTTGAAGACCTTTGGAAAGGGAGGGGGGATGAGTGTGTGCATATCAGTGTATGTCTGTGTGTGTGTGTCCAGAGTTCAGCTGAGACAGTGTCCTTCGCCCTGCCAGGCTAAGTAAACAGTCTTCCAGCCAACCCAGGTGGGCTTGCATAGAATGGGAAGGAACAGACTAAACAGTCGTTATCAGGGTGTTTTGTTCAGCTCCAGCCTTGAGACCGCAGCTGGCGCCAAGAGGGTCTCCGCATGAAGAGATGGTGGTTTTTACTTTAGTGCGAACAGCTCATGTGAATTTCAAAGCAGTTCTACAGTCCAACACTGGTCTCTCAATCTCCCGTTGGAGAGCTGCGAGCTTCTCCATACTTGCGTTCTGTGATGTTGTCATTTCTTGTGCTCAAGGAGCTGATTCTGAGAACTCACGGCAGTGTGCCTCCCCGAGATGTCATCCAATTTGCACTCAGAGATGTTATTCCAAGCTAGCCCTTCCGAGATGTATCCAGTCTGCAGTCAGAGATCTTATTCTGAGTATTCACAGCAGCCGTAGCCTCTCCAAGATCTTCTCCGTGCTGACTCAATGAGCCCATTTTGAGAAACTCATGCCTCTTCCCATTGTTCCAATCCCAGCGGGCAGCCTTGTGGGGGTTTGAACAGCCGGTTCCACTTTCTTAATTCTTCGATAAGTCAGAGCCAAGCCAGCTCCGATCAGCCAGAACCCTGTTATCATGGTTCCGAATAGGTAGATATCTTCAGCAGTCAAGCTCACCCAAGCCCAGACTTCTCGTTGAGAATGGGGTGTCAATTGCATTTAGGGACCAGTTGATCAAATTCATAATTCCTCTTTTAGGTTTTAGAGAACAGACTGAGAGAGAGTGTTCAGGGAAAAGTAATACAAAAAACACGAGACTAGACAAGGACATAAGAGGCTAAGCAGGGAAGCTAAGGGAGAGGAGGAGGAGGAGAAAAGTGCGACCGCCTTCGTCAAGAGCAAGAGCAGAAGGACATCAACAATCAACAACAATGAAAGGAGTTGGAGTTAAAAAAAAAAAAAAAAAAAAAGTAATCATGGAATCAATTTATAGACCAAATTTATTCTAAACCTTTGGCTCAACAAAGTAGCCGCCTTTGGCAGATATAACAGTTGAACAATTGGACTAATGTTTTGGGTCATTATCTTGCTGTAGAATGAACCCCTGACCAACTAGGCGCATACCAGAGGGTATTGCATGAATGCTGTGGTAGCTATTTTGGAGCCTCTCACTCTGTCGCCGACCCTGGATCCAGCAAAACAGCCCCAGACCATCACACTTCCTCCTCCATGTTTGACAGTTGATGCCACACACTGTGGAACCATCCTTTCGCCTACTCGACGGCGCACAAAGATCCTGCGTGATGAACCGAAGATTTAAAATTTTGATTCAATTTTATTAGGAAGCTGCTAGGCTGCAGAGAAGTTTTGATATCACATTTTTGTGTTATGGAAACTGTCAAATAAGACAAAGTAAACACAATCAGGTTGGCTATGAGCTTGTCTCTGGAGATGTGCAGCCAGTGTTTGTGTTTTTAGAAGCAGTGCATATATGTTTTGTAAAACACAAGAATCTGTTAAAAAGCAGCTCTAAACCATATTATTAAACACTTTTAAGAATCTGTTAACCAGGCTCTGCATGACTGGATTAAACAGTTTGTTACAGTCTGATTTTTTTTCTTTGCATGAATACAAAAAATGTGACTCTATTTTTAAAAGCTACGTGAATTCATAATGATAATCCTGTTAGAATATTACTGTGTTTTATACTTGTATAATTTCTTTGTTTGGCAGGTCCAGAAGGTGCGAATCTGTTCATTTACCACCTGCCCCAGGAGTTTGGAGATCAGGATCTGCTCCAGATGTTTATGCCCTTTGGAAATGTAATCTCTGCAAAAGTCTTCATTGACAAACAAACTAACCTCAGCAAATGTTTTGGTGAGTTCATGTAAGTTATATATATATATATATATATGTATGTGTGTGTGTGTGTGTATGTATATATATATATATATATATACACACACACACATGTATGTATGTATTAGGGGTGCAACGATACACAAAATTCACGGTTCGATATTTTTTCGATACAAAAAAATTTTCATGCTTTTTTAATTTGTCATTTATTAAAATTATAAATATATATTTTAACTCAAAAGTACAGTTTTTAAATTTAATGTTGCTGAAACAACAAAGTCATAAAAAAAATAATCTATCTGATGGAGGAATCACTCATCTTTGGAAAAGAGAGTTTATTACAGAGAAATGTCTCTTTCCAAAATAAAAGCTATACTATACTATACGCTTCTTCTGGGCTATATTCTCAGCAGCATATTAAACATATCAGGTCCCCATAAGGAGAATCATGTGCTAACGGCTGTCTAAATGACTCGGGTAAAGTTTGTAGCATGCGTGCTTGTTGTTTTTGTCTGCTTCCACTTGTCTTTGCACTAGGATGTGCAGTCATATTCGTTGTGTTCCCACTAGTGCTGTCAGCGTTAATCTTGTTAAAATGACGTTAACGCCACAACACGGCAAATCTCCGTTAACGAGCTACCGCGGATCGCCCCGTGCGTGGGGCTGGACGACGTCAACACGTTAACGAGCTAACTGCGCTAACGCACTAGTTCCCACCAATGTAATTGAGCATTGCTGGCACATCCGACATACTGTTTTACTGTAGTCCATGACGCGCTTACCTTCAGGGTCATACGTCACATGAAGACCAAATCTGAATGAGGGTGGGGGGGGTTCAATTTGCCAGGTTTCAACGAGCTTAGCTTCTGTCTTGCTAGCTTGCGCTGCGCTCGACAGTGCAGCCTAGGCGGAGTAGTCGAACGCAGATCCACTGAGCTCTCAACACAGACAGCACCGTCAGAAGAAAAGTTGATCAAATAAATTAAAAATTTTGTATTGTTCATACATATGCGCACCGAACCGAAAGCACTGTATCGAACGGTTCAATATCGATACGAGTATCGTTGCACCCCTAGTATGTATGTGTGTGTGTGTGTGTGTGTGTATATATATATATATATATATATATATATATATAATGTGCATTTTTTATTTGCAACAATTGGTTTTCTTCGGCACATTGAAAATACCTACTGCAAGCTGCCTTGAGCTGCTCTTAGTGTTTCTTTCTTCTCTAGGCTTTGTGAGCTACGACAACCCAGTGTCATCACAGGCAGCCATCCAGGCAATGAATGGTTTCCAGATTGGTATGAAAAGGCTGAAGGTGCAGCTGAAGCGCTCAAAGAATGACAGCAAGCCCTACTGAAGGAGCTGAGACACTACAGGCTTAGTTAGGCAGGGTGGTGTTATGGTAAGTGTAGTGTGAATAACCAGCTGAGACTGATGCACTCAGAAACTTGTCTGTGTGCTACAGGGCTGCTTCACTGCTCCTCGTGGTCATTAGAAAACATGTCAGGACAAAGACAGACGTGAAGCTACATGACAAGTTTTGACACTAGCCTGGATTCTCCCTATGTTCTTTTGTGGTGTATGCACTTTTTCTTTTTAACAAAAAAGAGAAGCAGTTGTGTTAGTTTGCTGTGGTAGAAAGTAACACACATGAGTCATTTGTCAAGAAATGTTGCATGCTGACTATCAGATGCCAAATCTCTCTGTTGCCACTTCCTGTTCACCTTCTTCCTCTTTGGCACATTTAACCCTCGTGCGTTCTAGGTGAAAAAAGTTACCCTTTTGGGTAACTTTGGATTTTTGATTCTCAATATATCAGGCATTTTAATGTTAAAAACCAGGCAGCAAATGGGAAAGACAAATCTCTATTTGATGTGGTTTTCCCTGCTATCGCTTGAAATGGAGACCAAATAGTGATAGACACCTGTATTGTTTATCAGACTTATTTGTCAGGGTAGGTACAGAAGATCAGATTGTCAAGGTGGAGCACCACCAGTACGTGCAACTGGCATTTGGACTTAAGTGTTTTCGCATGTGTATGCGTGTGTGCACGTTAAATCACTGATTTCTGCAAAAGTTAACAAGCCTGTTGTTGTTCTACCCTTTTCTCTGGCATTTTGAAAGAGTACCTGTGATTTTTGTGCGCTGGTAAAACTGTATTCTGTTTTAGCATTACTTTTAATCGAGTCACTTTCATGTTTGATTATATTACATCTGTTGTTTGTCAATAGCAACAGTTTTATGGTGAACACTAATTGAGAGGCCTCAGGGGGTGAGTGTAGCGTAGTGTAGAAACCATGACCAATTATACTTGATATGGAATTATACTTCATTATACTTCATGTATAATCAGTACATTTAATAAAACATGCAGTTGAGATGTAGATCAACCTGGGTGAAACATCAGGGACTGAGCTGATGTGATCTATGAAGCTTAACTGTCAACTTTAACAAGCAATAACCCCAACTTTCACAATAAATCCAAAGTTGAATGACTTCTTTCAGTTGCTCTGTGCAATGTGAACATGATGGTTTTCATTACTACATTTTATTGTTTTAGTTTAGTTTTTCACCAGCCCTCCCTTTTCATAATAGCTATCAGCTAGCTGACCTCAAGGGCTAGAGACTTTCTATATATTGTGCAAGATTGATCTGGCAGCTCTCTGAACTGCCAGGAAATTATGTTGTGTTTTTGTTTTTTGCATGTTTCATCTTACAAAGAGCTAGGAAGGAAGATAAATGTTGAGATATATATTTTAATCGTAATGCTTTTTCTATTTTCATAGAGATTTTATACTTTCTGTAAGTCTTGGGGAACTATTATTGTCTAAATATTTATCTGATTGGAAATTATGAAGAAAATGTGAATCTGCCACCTCACTTCATCTCTTGATGTGTGTCCTAGACTTGCCTGTTGAACGTTGTTTCCGTTTGCTGATGTGTATTACATGACATTGTGGCACGAGCTGTATACGAAGGATCCATCCGATACTTTTGCTAGAATATTAATAATAATTTAAAAATAATACCAAGGATACGTTCAAAACTGAATTATTTGCAGAGGGGCTACCATGGGGAGTATTAATACATCCAGGGTACCCACGTATTTCATCAGTGTTTAAAGTCTTTTAAGACAAGGAAGTTCCATATTAAAGGAAAAACATTTGTTTAGCATAGCTTGATCAGCTTTTCTGCTACAAGTTACGTCCTAGAACAGGGGTAGGGAACTCCAGGCCTCGAGAGCCGGTGTCCTGCAGGTCTAGGTTCCCTACCCCTGCCCTAGAGAGTAACTGTTTGGGCACTTCCACATCTTTGTGTTCCCTGGGCTCTGTCCTTTAGGGCTGTCATGTACTAATTGGACTAGGTATATATTATATTACTGAGTTCTCAAATGAAAGGCTAAGACTTGGCATTTTAAAGTCATGCCTATTATTTGTAAATAATAAGGCAGAGAGCCTGAGGGACATGAGTATGTGTTATTGTCAAAATGCAAATCTATAATAAAAGTACATTGATGTATTGTATGCATTTACATGGTGGCAGTTAACTATGTATTGAGAATGTAACCTTATAAAAGAACATGAGTTAGTGTAGTAGTATTTACCGTTTCACTGGACGTGCCTCATTTCACTCCATTTTTCGTCCCCATTTGTTTAGCTCTTTGGTCTTAAAAGCATCTATCTGAATGTGTCCTTTAAGGAGATGGCCTTTAACGTATGAGAGATCAGACCTCACACAATGTGATAATACTCTGGGCTCTCAGTCATTAATTGAAAAATATTTTTTTTTATTTAAAAAATTAAAATCACCTGCCAAACATTGTCTAGGTTGCCCTTGTGCTGCTAAAACAGCTCTGGTGCATTTGAGGATACGGGACCTCTACAGGTTTTAGCCTGTTTGTCATGTTCCCTGAGATATTTGTTATAATACTTCTTCTCTTTCGAACATTATCGAAACCTGCCTAAAAGAGAAGTAGAGAAGTATACTCTGAAGATGCCAGTCCACAGCTGAGTTTCTTGTGTTTTTCTGTACAGGTATGCTTTTACTGCCTCAGCAGTAAAATGTTTGGGAGCACTGGGCCTCATTTACTAGCTTTATGTGCACACGTGACCTGTGAGCACCAGAGATGGGCAGTAACGCGTTACTTGTAACACGTTGCTGTAATCCGATTACTTTTTTCAAGTAACGAGTAAAGTAAGGGATTACTATTGCAAAAACGGTAATTAGATTACCGTTACTTTACCGTAGGAACGCTGCGTTACTGCGTTACTAAAACCGTGATTTTTTTGCGAGAATGTCTCATGACAGTGACGTAAGCGAGTGCGACGTTCATGACAACAGCTGTGTGCAGATCAACAATGGATCATATATCGAGTGCAGAGAGAGTATGAGCGTGCAGCGTTTAAAGCGTGGAAGTACTGACCTTACTTTGAGTTTGATTCCATAAAAAGTGACAAAAACATTAGTGTCCGTTGTGCGTGGGAAGAAAACTTCTTTTTACAGCGAAAAAACCCCTAAACTTCCGAGCAAGCACCGAGTAGCTACGACGTAATGGGAAACTCACAGAGAAACTCGCGGATTCTTCCACTGACCGCTGCACACCTGCACCAGGGTAACCCTCCGCCTACCCCACTCCTGCTTTACAGGTGAAAATAGAGCAACAGGACCGCTAGTCTTTGACTTTATTTATTTTCTGCTGTGTTTTACTTGCATCTATTTGAAAGACTAAGTGTAAACACAAAAAAAAATATTTTATGTGCTGGAATGTGCAGAAAATAGGTCTAAATATTAAACAAATTTCTTCCAGTCAGAGAATGTTGCAGATAATTAAATTTTTTCTGGATGCATAAAGTTAAAAAATTAAAACAAATAAAACAAGTTTTAAAAAGAGACTTTTCCATTTGATTACATTTTGTATGATGGATTATGCAGAAAAAGTAGAATTGGGCTGAAAGATCTATCACTTTATCACCTATTCAGGTTGTAAATCGTGTTTTTAAAAAGTAACTAAGTAATTAATTACTTTTGAAAATAAGTAATCAGTAAAGTAACGGGATTAGTTTTTGGGGGAAGTAATCAGTTACTTAGAGGTCCAGTTGCTTTCTTTCCAAGCTCCTCAGAATACCGTGACCTGGATGACTAAGAACCTACACAGACATATGGCTCACTGGTTTGATTAGAATGGTTTTTGAACAGCTATTTGAATCTATAGCAGTTAGGAGTATGGGCTTCTACAATCAGTTCATCCAGTGTTAGTTTAGCACTATGCAAATACCAGACTTTATAACGCTGAGTAAATTAGAAACTGAACTATCAGAAACAAGGTAGAACTGTAAGATAGAATGCAAGATAACTAGTTTATTCCAATAAAGGCATGGAAATCATGCCTAACTTGATCCAGAGGTATAATTAATGTGAATGTCACATCCATCTTAATAATTTTTACTAAAATGTTTCAAGAAGGCCTTATTCAATCAGTCTGGATTAAAACTGTGCTCATGGCTAGGATAATTAAGAACTGTGACAGAAAGATAGGCCTGAGCACTCACAGGACAGATGCAGTTACATTTTCATATTTTACGGAAATTAACGTTCAACGTTCTTGAATCTTCAAATGAATAAATAGAGATAGGAATTGACAGGACACACATGATTCTTCTCTTAGTATTTAGGTATAAACACCAAAGCCAGCAACACAAAACAAAGATGAAAACCAGCACAAAGAGACTTCAAAGCGACCACCACAGTGATTCTACTTTAGAAACAGTTTGGTACCTGTTGAAGTTCAGCAGCGGCTGGCTTTGCCACAAATGACAGCTCACCTTATCACTGTGCTGGGCTGTGGGCGGCATTTTACTGAGCTTTAACATAACCCAACTTAGTTTTAGATGCAGTCTATGCAGATGCTTGTGAAGAGCCTAAGTTGTGTTCAAAGTTGTTTCTGTCCTGGAGCAGTCTCCACTTTACCACTGCGCTCTCGTACTTTTGTGCAATAAAAATAAAATAAATGTCCATGTCCACGCTGGAGCTGTGCCACTATTTTCCTCTGACGACACATGAACTGAAATCAGCTGAATTCAGTTTCAAAATTCCAGGAGTTGATAAGCGGGATTGATAGTCAGGCAGACTAACGAAGGAATTGGGATACATCCCCATGATGTATCAATACATCATGGGGATGATGTATTGATATAAATGAATAAAACCACTAACTGTTAGTGGTGTGCGATACTGCATATTTTGGTATCGATCCCATACCAAGGAAATACGGGCCATATTGCTCTTACCGACACTTTTCAACAAATAAGGTGGATGCGTCATTGAATTGCTAAATCTCAATTAATTTTCTTGACTTTAAGTGTTTTTTGTGATTATCATTTTTTATTATTAAAATAGCTAAAACCCAGGACATAATTTGGACAAAGTTTATAATTAAATAGAAAATGCTAATAGAAAATTAATATTATCACTTTTTTTTCTTTCTTTCTTTTTTTTTTTTTTAGAAAAATCTTTAATTAAAAAGTGAACGCAAACCAGTAAACAAATTAAAACAAGTACTGTTGAGAAATAATAATACAAAAATTACAATTAAAATTCCCAACAACAAAAACAACAACTGGTGAAAATATAAATAATATGTAAACAACTTAACAACCCCCAAAGCGTCTAAGCCATGTCACGTGGCGGTGCACCATCTAAACACAAGAGGGGTGAGGTGGAGCTGACACAGCAGCGGCGAGTCCAGCGACCTGGCTGTTTTGTCTTTGCCGAAACCACAGCATTGCAAACAAGCAGAACTTAAAGTAAAGAATCGATCTCACCAGGCCAGTATTGATCCGATACGGATGCCGACTTGGCATCGATACAATCGATATTTGGATCGATTCGCCCACCACTACTAACTGTCTCAACAAACATTTGTTCTAAGTTTTTAAAGTGATGCAGATTTTCAGATGCACTTAAATAAATGTTGAAAATCATCAGTTCCACTTTCCAGTTAGCTGATTTTAAGAGAAGATGTGTGCAGCATGTTACATCAGGTACTAAAATGTTAAAGATGAGGCTTAAAAAGGTACTACCTCCGTAACACCCTCTGGTCTCCTTACAGAGCTGTGTTTGTTTGCATGTTGTCACTGATTTTGTGCTGGCACCACATTTACAGCTGTTCTATATGTGTGAATCTGCTGTTGTCATCCACCTCAGTTTCTAGTAGCATGCTCATCATCCTCACTCTGTCCCTGAAAATGGCTACTGAGTTTTTAGACTTTAGTAAAGCACCATGATAAATGTGATTATTGTCAGTTTCTTTTCTCTCTCCTGTCTGTGTTCCATTACTGTGTAACCAAGGTTTGTCTCCCTGTTGTGTATTATTTCCTTTGTTTTTCTAGATCTCTTCCTGTTTGCCCTAGCATGTTGGTGTGGCGTCACAGCTCATCGTCCAGTCCTTGTCTACTGCGCTTCACTGGTGCTTCCAATTTCACATTTGACCTTGTAGTTGACGTTGATTGCCCAAAGGTTTTGTTGTTTCTTATGTCCTATGTGCTGCCAAAATAGGCACTAGAAAGGTTGCCTCTGAGCATTTTTGAATGTTAAAATTTATTACAAGCAAAAGAAAATCTATTTTTCTAGAATAAGTAAAATAACCACTCAATTAAAAAACAATTCAGTTTAATAAGAGTCTCTAGTTTGTTTTTATTGACTGTATGATGGAGCAATTTTTCCAGTGCCTCTCTTTTTTGGTTTTGTTATGTTTTTTGTGGAAAAGCAGCTAATCTCTTTAGATTATGTTGTATGTGAGTGCTAGTGTGTGCCTTATTTAAAAAGAAAAAGAAAAGAAAAAAGTCAAAGAAATTGGTGATGACATGTTGTTGTACTTGTGTAATTCCTTCTCCTCTGGAGTTCCCTTTTGAGTGATATGAGGAGGAAACATTCATAATTGTAAAAATGTTTTTTTTCTTTTGACTTATTGTCTCAAAGCACATGGTGCTGTTTTACTCTTGTTTCTGCAGATAATCGGATATAGAGGAGAATATTTTGTCAGGCATGTTTTAGTTTTATTAACTACACTGAAATTTTTGAAAAATAAAATCAAGAAAAAATGAATATGTTTGTTAAGTTTGCTAAGTTAAAAAAATAAACTTGTGCCAAATGTTTTGCGCAATCAGTATTCCTCCTTTTTAGGACTTTTGATTTGAGGTGTTTTTACCAAATGCAGTCGGTAGACCCTACAGACCCACATTTATATGGGCTGCAGTTCGTTTCCTTGACTAATAGATCAGTATCGCTCCAGGTAGGGCTGGGCCATATTATACGTTTCATGATAATACCGGTACAATGTTAGGCAATGATAAGAAAATGAAATATTGCAATAAATTATGAGTAAAACACGCATGCACAATGCTTTTGTTTTTATACACACATGACGGAAAAAGCATGGCAGTGACGGAGAATGAGAAGGGCAAAAGCAGATCATTGAATGAAACAGATGAACCAGAATTGGTTTGTAGAAATGCAACTTCAGTGATGTGGAACTGGTTTGGTTTTCGTCCATCAGAAAGCCACCAAAGCACTTTTTTTTTCCTTTGTAGAGCGGGCTGTCGTTATTACCGTATTTTTCAGACTATAAGGCTCTCTTCGACAGTGCACCTTATGGTACGCCTTATGTATGAATTCTGGTTCTGCTTACTGACCTCCAACCGATTTTATGTGGCACACGGCGCTCAAAAATGTTTTTTCAAAGAATGTTTTTGTATGACTTTGGTAAGCTACAAAGCCCCACCGCTTGTCAGAGCATTACAGCTACTGTAGTCAGGAGCCTCACAGTAATACATACTGTGCTTCAGCATAATATTACTGTATAATGTGTGTGTGTAAGGACTCCAAAATGGCACCTGTTAAGAGACATGCTTATGAAGCGGATTTTAAACTCAAGGCTATCAGTCACGCAGTAGAACATGGGAATAGAGCAGCTGCGAGAGAATTCAGTATTAATGAATCAATGGTACAGAAGTGGAGGAAGCAAGAAGAATGAGTTGAGTGAAGTTAGACTTATCTGACTGTTTTAAATTCTCTCGCAGCTGCTCTATTCCCATGTTCTACTGCGTGACTGATAGCCTTGAGTTTAAAATTTCTCTTAATGCGCCTTATAATCCTGCGTGCCAGTTTCATGTTGCAAAGCACCTCTTTTTAACTTTTGTGGATATTATACATGGTTAGGCTCAGGATATGTCAGCCCATTTCCACTGGAAATGTCTTTTGGTTAAACTGTCAGCAAGGAATTAGCATTTGCACTCTTAAATTTTTATATAGCTTTAATGAGATGATGATGAGATGAGATGATGATGAGATAGCCTTTATTTGTCAGTTGCAGGTCTTTTGCCCACAACCGAGATGACAGACCTTGCCGACCGTACATACAATACACAAACATCACATTGGGGAGACAGGTCAGGCTAGGTAGCGAGGAAAAAAAACATCGAAATGTGTAACACAAAAGGATAATACAGGAATGCACAGATATCAACACACCATAGCACAATAAACACAGACAAGCAACATGGGAAAGAGTTCCAGTGTGTACATCTGATCTGGGACCGCTGCAATCTTTCGACTGCGCCTCCAACTGACCCGATGTCCACATCAGAGGGGAGGTAAGCGTTGGAGGTGGCGTTGGATCCGGGGTAGGGAGGGTGATGCGTCAGTGAGTGCTTATCAGTATCAGTATATGTATGTGTGTGCGTGTCGATAGATCAGCTGAGACAGTGTCCTTCGCCCTGCCAGGCTAAGTAAACAGTCTTCCAGCCAACCCAGGTGGCCTTGCATGGAATGGGAAGGAACAGACTAAACACAGTCGTTATCAGGGTGTTTTTGTTCAGCTCCGGCCTTGTAGCTGGCGCTGAGAGGTATCCGGATAATGCACATAAAAAACAGCTGCTTGTTTAAATGAAAATAAATTGATGGGTTTTTTTGGACTAATAAATTTGTGGAGTAAAGTATTTTGTCTTGCATCAATAATATCGTTAGTTATATCGTTATCGCAAATTTTTAAATTATATTGTGATAAATATTTTTGGCCATATTGCCCTGCCCTAGTTCCAGGTGTTCTCAAGTATTACATTCAGCATTGCATTTCTCACAATACACCAGTCGGCCACAACATTAAAAACCAATTAGTTTTTTCGTTAAAGTAGTACAATGTGTCGGTGTTGTTCCCACATCATCATAATAAATGTTGTTCCAGGTTCAGCATTGCAAGTGACCAATCACATTGTTGTGACGTCATACTTTTGCGACTTCGGAAAAAAGTGCCTTAAAAAAAATTAAAATCTACTTAACTTGCAAGAAACCGCCTTTGTCCACCGATCCATCAATTTGAACTCTTTGCATTTCAGGATACTGTTCTTTAATAAACGGTAAGCATTATACATATTGTCCTTGCAACATTGGAATTTCATGAATGAATGAATCGCTTGGCTTGCAAAAGTATGACATTACAACAATGTGATTGGTCACTTGCAATATTGAACCTGGAACAGCATTTATTATGATGATGTGGGAACAACACTGAGACAAGGATATCAGATCGTACTGGGATTAATAGAGTATTTTTTCTTCATCACCATCTATTTTCCTTTCCTTTCTTTTTTTATCCAGCAAGTGAGGTGTTGGAAGCGGAAATATTGACCATGTAGGGACATTGATAAAGGTAGGCCTTTTGTATCCCATGAAGCTTTATAGACAAAGTGGTTGGAAAGACATTAATTTCATAGAGCATCTGTGGGATGTTGGAAAAAACAGGTCTTTCTATGCAAACCCAACCGTCCAAATTCCAATACTTAAAAGTGCTTAAATCTGCTACCAATGTCTTGGTGTCTGATGCCACAGGACACCTTCAGTCTGTACAGTGTATAAATAAGAATGGGGAAAAATGGTTTAGTGGTGATGGCAGAGTTTTGATTTGACACTAATTCTACCACTCTTCTGACTGGATTTGCTATTTTTATAACTGATAGTAACAAAGACAATAATTGATGGTGTATCAGCGATGACTGATACATGACTAACTGTTACATGAATAGGGTGAGGGACCTATGGAATCTTTAATACCCAACATCCACATTGACAGCGAAACAACTAGTAGCTCAGAGGAGGAACCATCATGGAACCACCAAGGGTGGTGGAGAATGAAAGATCCTGTGGGACTTCCAGATACATCCATCCATCCATCCATCCATCCATCCATCTTCATCCGCTTTATCCGAGGCCGGGTCGCGGGGGCAGCAGCCCAAGCAAAGAGGCCCAGACCTCCCTCTCCCCAGCCACCTCCTCCAGCTTATCCGGGGGAACACCAAGGCGTTCCCAGGCCAGCCGAGAGATATAATCTCTCCAGCGTGTCCTGGGTCTGCCCCGGGGCCTCCTCCCGGTGGGACATGCCTGGAACACCTCACCCAGGAGGCGCCCAGGGGGCATCCTTGTCAGATGCCCAAACCACCTCAGCTGGCTCCTTTCGATGTGGAGCAGCAGCGGCTCTACTCTGAGCCCCTCCCGGATGGCCGAACTTCTCACCCTATCTCTAGGGGAGAGGCCAGCCACCCTTCGGAGGAAGCTCATTTCCGCCGCTTGTATCCGCGATCTCGTTCTTTCGGTCACTACCCACAGCTCGTGGCCATAGGTGAGGGTAGGGACGTAGATCGACCGGTAAATTGAGAGCTTCGCTTTTACACTCAGCTCCCTCTTCACCACGACGGACCGGTGCAGCGTCTGCATTACTGCAGCTGCAGCCCCAATCTGTCTGTCGATCTCCGGCTCCCTTCTCCCATCACTCGCGAACAAGACCCCGAGATACTTGAACTCCTCCACTTGGGGCAGGAACTCATCCCCGACCCGGTGTGGGCACTCCACCCTTTTCCGGCTGAGAACCATGGCCTCAGATTTGGAGGTGCTGATCCTCATTCCTGCTGCTTCACACTCGGCTGCGAACCGCTCCAGTGCGAGCTGGAGGCCCTCACCCGATGAAGCCAACAGAACCACATCATCCGCAAAAATCAGAGATGAGATTCTGAGGCCACCAAAGCGAAAGCCCTCCGGCACTTGGCTGCGCCTAGAAATCCTGTCTATAAAAATTATGAACAGAACTGGTGACAAAGGGCAGCCCTGGCGGAGCCCATCACCCACCGGGAACGAGTCCGACTTATTGCCGGCAATGCGAACCAAGCTCTTGCAACGGTTGTATAGGGATCGAATGGCCCGTAGCAATGGGCCAGACACCCCATACTCCCGCAACACCTCCCACAGGACACCCCGAGGGACACGGTCGAATGCCTTCTCCAAGTCCACAAAACACATGTAGACTGGTTGGACAAACTCCCATGCACCCTCAAGTATCCTCGAGAGGATGAAGAGCTGGTCCAGTGTTCCGCGACCAGGACGAAAACCGCATTGTTCCTCCTGTATCCGAGGTTCGACTAGCGGACGAACTCTCCTTTCCAGCACCCTGGCACAGACTTTCCCGGG
This sequence comes from Neolamprologus multifasciatus, assembly GCF_963576455.1. NCBI lineage: Eukaryota > Metazoa > Chordata > Actinopteri > Cichliformes > Cichlidae > Neolamprologus > Neolamprologus multifasciatus. The sequence continues at coordinate 122,296 of NC_140439.1, read as the reverse complement.
GAGGCTGAGGAGTGTGATCCCCCTGTAGTTGGAACACACCCTCCGGTCCCCCTTCTTAAAGATGGGGACCACCACCCCGGTCTGCCAGTCCAGGGGTACTGCCCCTGATCTCCACGCAACATTGCAGAGGCGTGTCAACCAAGACAGCCCTACAACGTCCAGAGCCTTCAGGAACTCGGGGCGGACCTCATCAACACCAGGGGCTCTGCCACCAAGGAGTTGTTTAACTGCCTCAGTGACCTCGCCCCCAGAAATTGGCGGGTCATTCTCCTCATCCCCAGACTCTGCTTCCTCCTCGGAAGACGCGTCAGTGGGATTAAGGAGGTCCTCAAAGTATTCCTTCCACCGCCTGACAATTTTCCCAGTCGACGTCAGCAGCGCTCCGCCAGCACTGTACACAGTGCAGGTAGAGCACCGCTTTCCCCTCCTGAGACGCCTGACGGTTTGCCAGAATCTCTTCGAGGCAGTCCGAAAGTCTTTTTCCATGGCCTCTCCGAACTCCTCCCACACCCGAGTTTTTGCTTCAGCCACTGCCCGAGCCGCATTCCGCTTGGCCTGTCGATACCTGTCGGCTGCCTCCGGAGTCCCACAGGCTAACCAAGCCCGATAGGACTCCTTCTTCAGCCTGGTGGCTCCCTTCACCTCTGGTGTCCACCATTTGGTTCGGGGATTACCACCACGGCAGGCACCAACCACCTTGCGGCCGTAGCTCAATGCAGCAGCTTCGGCAATGGCGACGCTGAACATGGTCCATTCGGACTCAATGTCCCCCGCCTCCCTCGGAATGCTGTTGAAGCTCTGCCGGAGGTGTGCGTTGAAGATCTCGCGGACTGGGACCTCTGCTAGTCGTTCCCAGCACACCCTCACTACGCGTTTAGGTGCACCAGGTCTGTCCAGCGTCCTCCCCCGCCACCTGATCCAACTCACCCCCAGGTGGTGATCAGTTGACAGCTCAGCCCCTCTCTTTACCCGAGTGTCCAGAACATTAACCGGTCGCAGCAGATGGCCGCCCCTCCCTGAGCCTGGTTCTGCCGGAGGTTTCTTCCTGTTAAAAGGGAGTTTTTCCTTCCCACTGTCGCCAAAGTGCTTGCTCATAGGGGGTCATATGATTGTTGGGCTTTTCTCTGTATCTATGAAGCACCTTGAGGCGACATTTGTTGTGATTTGGCGCTATATAAATAAAATTGAATTGAATTGAAATTGAATTGAATGTGGTCGCAGGTCTGGTGATACGATTACAAAATCGATCAACCGACTATATCTAGCCGGTACCTCTCAACCTCACGCACTAACTCAAGCTCCTTCCCCACCAGAGAGGTGACATTCCATGTCCCTATTGCCAGTCTTGGCAGCCGGGGGTCAGTCCGCCAGGGCCTCCGCTCCTGGCCGCCACCCGGCACACAATGCACCCGACCCCTATGGCGCCTCCTGCGGGTGGTGGGCCTGCGGGAGGATGGGCCCATGTCTCCTCTTCGGGCTGTGCCCGGCCGGGCCCCATGGACTAAGGCCCGGCCACCAGACGCTTGCCCTCGGGCACGCTCCCCGGGCCTGGCTCCAGGGCGGGGCCCCGGTAACCCTATCCCAGGCAGGGTAAACTGTTCCCTCTGTGTTCTTTTCATAAGGGTCTTCTGAATCGCTCTTTGTCTGGTCCCTCACCCAGGACCAATTTGCCATGGGAGACCCTACCAGGGGGCAAAAGCCCCCAGACAACATAGCCCCTGGGATCCCTGGGACACACAAACCCTTCCACCACGATAAGGTTGCGATTCACGGAGGAGGACTTCCAGATACAGACAGACAAAATGGTGATGGCTAACCAACCGGACATAGTGGTGGTAGACAAACAGAAGTAGACGGCCGTAGTGATCGATGTAGCAGTAAGAAGGAACACTGGAAAATTGAGAAATACCAAGGGCTCAGAGAAGAGCTGGAGAAGATGTGGAGGGTGAAGGTAACAGTAGTCCCACCGGTAATCGGAGCACTAGGTATGGTGATTCCCAAACTCGGCGAATGGCTCCAGCAGGTTCGAGGAACAAAATCGGAGATCTATGTCCAGAAGAGTGCAGGATACTACACAGGACCCTCAAGCTCCCAGACCTATGGTAGAGGACCTGAGCCTGAAGGATAGACTGCCTGGAGAGAGGGGAATGTATTATGTCCAGGGAAGGCTGTAGTTGTGTCACGATCCTGGGTCATTTAACCCAGCATTTTAAGTTTTAATATATTTTGACGTTTATGGTTTATGTTTAAGTTTATTATCTAAGTTAATTTCTATTTTGCCTGTTATAGTTCCCCTGTGTTTAAGTCTCCCTCGCCCTTCATGTGTTTTATGTCTGCGTGTGCTATGTTGTCAAGCTCATGTTGTTTCTGTGTCTCAATATGTTTCCTGTTTTATTTTGAAGCGGTCTGGTGTCCCATATTTATTGTGTTTATTTTTACTTTTCTCTGTGACGTCGTTATGTTCATTTTAATCAGCTGTTTCCCCTTCCTCTGATCACCTCCTGTATTTAGTCTTTGTGTTTTCATTCAGTCTTTGTCAGGTTGTCTGTTGTTTCTGGTTTTTCATGTCAAGATGTTTCATGTTTTTTAATGTTTAACCTTGGTCTATGGTTGGCCTCCGGACCTGCTCCATCACCACTGGTGGACCTGTGGTTGTTTTTTGCGGGTGTTTTATAAATTTTTTTTTGCCTTTGTCCCTTGTTTTGTATGTTTAAATCCAACCTTTAATAAATGACTTTGTTTTGTCTGCATTTGGGTCCTATATTCTCCACTCCACACAGTCAGCTTCTGCCTGTCTGTGAGAGAACGACCTGACCATGTTGGACCCAGCGGATATTTATTTTAGTGACTTTTTTGAGTTTTCTGTTTGTGTTATGCAACTTCGCGGACTCTGAATGATTTCCTGTGCAGGGAAGCAGGAGTCTATTTGGGCTCAGCTGGCCCAGATAGCCACGGCCAACCCAAGGTTCTTGGACTGTTTACCAAAGAGTCAAAGAACTTTGTTACAACCACGATCTCCTCTACTTTGCAATCATCGCCACAGCAGCAGCTGCCCAGCATGCGGGTTGAATCACCCCAGCCCTGCTGGCTACATTCAGTCTCTCATCTGTCTCCACGCTCATGTCGCTGCAGCAGCGGACAAGCGCTTCATTTCCTCTACCTCGACCAGTTCCCTCTTTCAATGCCATGCCAGCCTCAGCTTTAGCAGGACCTACTTCCATCGTAGCTTCTCCTAGGAGGAGGCGATGTTCATGTCGCCAACTGTTAAGTCTAATTGTTGAATGTTGCCATTGTGTTTCTTAAATTTGTACAGTCTTAGTTCAAGCAGTAGGATCAAAGCCATTCCTTTGATCCTGACCACCTCTCCAACCACTCTGTGCTGGGGGAGGTTTTATTGTAGATACATCCTATCTGAAAGATCTGTTTCTTGTGTTGGAAGCTTCCTGCTTTTATGACCCTTTTGGTCAGCAGGAGGTCACACAAACGCACCCCCATGACACACACACACACACACACGTTCTTACAGAAGTTCACACATATACATACAATGCCTTGTCTTAGAACCACGTGGGTGTTGCTTTGCTGTGATGTGTTTTGTGTGAACTGTTTCTCAATAAAAGGCAGCGAGAGGAGGCCGGATTTGGGGTCATTTCATGGTAGACATCAATGAGGCCTCCCTTGCAAGTGAAACGATCGATCGCTGTTGCCTTGTTTTTCTTTCACGGGAATAAGTCCTGGATACAGCGGGGTCTGAGTTTAGACCCGACATTTATTTGGTCCTTCGGAGCCGGAACCTAACACATTGCATCCACCGAGGAGAGGGAGATGACGCCACCGCAGTCTGCTAGCAGCCAGCGTCTGGGACGCTTGCGTCTGAACTCCCCTCGGGATGGATGACGATTGACGGGATCCAGAGATTCTTACCATGAACGGAAACAACACGAACAGTGAGTAGAAAAGGCCTTATGCGTCACTGAGACTGCGCGTGCAGACGCGGGTCCAGGGGAGCGCTGGTTACGCAAACCTAAAACAATAGAGAGTGGCTACGTGACCGTGCGGTTTCTCGCAGGTACGGGAGTGCGTTGGACTGTGCGTTTAGGACGCAGGTCCATGAGAGCTGTGCGTGCAGACGCAAGCGATAGGCCTATGTTGTGTGTGTGCGGGCCAGACGTGGTCTGCGTGAGTGAGTCTGATTGTTGTCTTGTAATGGAGAATAAACTGAGTAAGTCTGCCTTGAAAGTGGATGAAATACACTGCAAAGTATTTATTGGGCAGCACGTGGTGTGTAGATCGTTCACAAATGAAGTGAAATTGTGCTCTAAGCAGAAGCGAGTGTGAGCGTGTCTGACGTCACGGTGCGTGTGAAAAGGTATCCAGCTGGGGCAGATGTGATTCTGCAGGTCACCTGCCCAGTGGACAAAAAGAAATAAAATAGTTGTGTTGATGAATGATAGCATGAAGAGTGTTTGGTGTTTCTCAGTCTGAAACAGCTGTAATGCTACTTTCTGTTTTGGAGAAAAGGACAGTTTAAAAGAAAAAAACAGAGAGATGTGTGTTGTTTTAAGCAGTGATGAGAATAATGAAAATGTGATGAGAGAGGAACACAAAAACATATGTGGCAGCACGAGGTGAGAATAAAGTAAATACTCTTCAGTTTTAAAAGACAACGCCACTCTGGGAATTTCACCCAGAGAATAATCAGTAACACTAATCACCACGAAGGCAGTTAGGTTTGTTATACTCAGTACAGAGACGAGGTTCAATGTTAAAACAAATTGACAATTTATTAACAATTATCTAAAACACAGTCATAAAAATCCATGTACAAATATGCTTAAAATATATTCAGAGCTGAGGCTTACCAGTGGAGGGGCAGGGATGCCACGCACAAACTCAAAAAAAGAAAACACACCAAGACACAAGTGCAACACAAAAATCACACACTCACACTAATAAACTTAAACAAGGCAGGTGTGTACACTCAAGGGATCCCACCGCCAAGGCACCCTGGTCTCCTCCACGTCGGCACTCCGCATCTGAATAAAAGAAACAAAGAAAAGTTTAATAGATAACAAAATTAATGTAGCGCTGGGGGATAACCCTACTGCAGGACCACACTGGTGATTTGCAGCTATAAAAAGGGCCTCCCACCAGTGGTGTAACAAAAATCCAAACTACAAATCAAAACAAAAACATACAATCTGGATATGTCTGTGAAGGTTCTCAGTCATCCAGGTCATCGTAGTCAAAGGAGCTTGCAAAGAAAAGCGTCTGGACTTCTTTAAGTTACTTGAAGACGTTTCACCTCTCATCCGAGAGGCTTCTTCAGTTCTAAGGTCAAATGGTGGAGAGTCCCAGATATAAACCTGGTGGGAGTGTCCCCCCACAGAGGGACAAAAGGACCCCCTGATGATCCTCTAATCGCCTGAGCCAAGGTGTGGAACTGGGTGTGGGTCCCAATCAGCCAGAGTTTCTGGTGAGTTCATTGTGAAACCTGGCCCCACCTTATCATGCGAATTCCTGAGGTCAGATGGCCCAGGGTGTGAGAGGGCGTTAAGGCGTCTGGGAAGGGATCTCAAAACTGGATTATAGATGGCAGAGAGTTGGTGTCGTAAACCACCGCCTCTGTTCAAAGATGGTCGCTCACAGTGGACATAGATGGCTTCTTTCACTCCTCTTTCAAACCATCTGTCCTCTCTGTCCAAAATGTGAACATTGGCATCCTCGAAGGAGTGTCCTCTATCCTTAAGATGCAGATGGACAGCTGAATCTTGTCCTGTGGAGGTGGCTCTTCTGTGCTGTGCCATGCGCTTGTGAAGTGGCTGTTTGGTCTCTCCAATGTAGAGGTCTGGGCATTCCTCGCTGCACTGTACAGCATACACCACATTGTTAAGTCTGTGTTTTGGCGTTTTGTCTTTCGGGTGAACCAGTTTTTGTCTGAGTGTGTTGCTGGGTCTGAAGTACACCGGGATGTCATGCTTGGAGAAAACCCTCCTGAGTTTCTCTGATACACCGGCTACATAGGGGATGACAATGTTGTTGCGTCTGTCCTTCTTATCCTCCCTCGCTGGTGTCTGATCTTCTTTTCTGTGCCTCTTTGCTGACTTTAAGAATGCCCATTTAGGATAGCCGCACGTTTTAAGTGCTTCCTTTACATGTGTGTGTTCCTTCTTTTTCCCTTCAAGCTTAGAGGGAACATGTTCTGCCCGGTGGTGTAGGGTCCTAATTACTCCAAGTTTGTGTTCCAGAGGGTGATGGGAGTCAAACAGGAGGTACTGGTCTGTGTGTGTGGGCTTCCGGTAAACTTCGATGTTGAGGTTTCCATTCTCTTCAATGTGCACAGCGCAGTCCAGGAAAGGCAAACAGTCGTCCTTTGTGTCTTCCCTGGTGAACTTGATGTTTTTATCCACAGTGTTGATGTGCGCAGTGAAGGATTCCACTTCTTGTGTCTTGATTTTGACCCAGGTGTCGTCTACATATCTGTACCAGTGGCTGGGTACTCTTCCTTTGAAAGAGCCAAGAGCCTTCCTTTCCACTTCTTCCATGTAAAGGTTGGCTACAATAGGTGACACGGGGGAGCCCATGGCACAGCCATGTTTTTGTCTGTAATAGCCTTTGTTGTATTTGAAATATGTAGTGGTGAGGCAGAGGTCTAACAGTGTGCAAATCTGATCGGGTGTGAAGTTGGTCCTGTCTTCCAAGGAGCTGTCTTCTTGTAGTCGTTTTCTGACAGTCTCCACGGCCTCCGTGGTGGGTATGCACGTGAAGAGAGAGACTACATCAAAGGACACCATGGTTTCATTTGGATCCAGGGTAAGTTTCTGGACCTTGTCAGTGAAGTCGGTGGAGTTCTTGATGTGGTGTGGGGTGTTCCCCACGAGAGGAGCAAGGATGGTAGCAAGGTGTATACAATCTGGATAAAACTTTAAAATCTGGAGCAAACGGGATCGCCGTATTACTCCAACTAGCCGTCCGCCCGACTATAAATTAATCATACGCTCATCAATATGTACGCCAGCTGACTCCCATAACCGGCGTGCATATGGCCGCTGTCCACGCCGATGTCCACGTTAAAAAGCGGACAGCAGCAGGAAAAGAAACTTCACAACGGGAACAGACGGTAAAAGCCAAGCAAAGCAAAGCAGCAGCACTTCAGTTAGTGTGGCGTTGCGTAAAACCAAGGCCCACACTTCCTGCAAAGCATAATAAATAATTACTATAAAACAAACAATAAAAGGCAAGGATCGAGACAAAATTGAATTACATACCGAGTAACCCCACGTCATGAAACATGAGCAGGGGCTCATAGGAGGCTTCCACAGCTACCTAAAAACAATATCCGTTTACCATCAAGTAAGGTAATGCACATACTACGATGGGTAAACACCTACCAGCCGCGATGGAGGCTTCAGAATAATCTCTGCCACACCAAGGGGAAGTCAGGTGACCAAAAAGGAGATCACAGGTAAGCGATCCAGGAATGCTCACAGGGCCACTATTTATACTAGCGCCCCCTAATGCGCCAGGCTGAAAGTGGGTGGAACCAAAGAATAACATTCATCCTGCCACAATCTACCCCTCCTTTTTGCATCGTCGCCCCGACGATGGATTACAAGGACACCCAGGTTAATCCCAAGGCCTAAACAATGCAGAGACAGCATGCACCCTAAGCTCAGAAATAGAGTTTGCAGCCCCTGGTGCCACCTCCCCTGTTGGTCTTGGGAGATGATGGATGTTTGAATGCTGGCCAGCCGTGGACCGTGTTGTTCTTCTCATGGATGGAACTGGTGCTGCACTCGGGGTCGCTGTACAAATGGCTGGAACGGAGGAAAGCCGGTCTGCTGGTGAGAGCAACAACTCAGAGCTACTTGGAAGCACTGCCACTGGGCTATAAGATGGTAGAACATTTACTTGAGGGGCTCCTACGCTCAGGAATAGCAGGTCACTGTCACTTGATGAGTCATGTTCTGAGGAGGGTATTTCTGGGCCATGTGGGCTACTGCTCGGAGCAGGCCCTTCTGATGGTATAGCTGCTATTACCACAGCCTTTAACAACGTTCGATGAACATGCTTCACACTGCTAGGATCATCGGCAGGTGCAATGGTATATACTGCCCCACCTGCTTTAGGTGCCTTCAGGATCCTATATACCGCTGGTTTCCATCGATCCTGGATCTTACATCTCCCTCTTCCGCTCAAATCGCGCAGGAACACCAACTGCCCGTCATTCAATGGTGCCTCTTTCACCTTTTTATCATGGTGCCTCTTCCTGCGGTCGGCAGCCAGTTGCAGTCGCTCCTTGGCTCCTTCATGTACAACCTGTAGCCGGGCTTTATGCTCCTGAATCCACTCGTGCACATCTCCACTGATGGGATCTGGTACTCTGCCCAACAGAAAGTCCACTGGCAACCTGGGTTCTTGTCCAAACATCAATAAGAATGGAGTTTCCCCAGTAGCCTGATGGGGAGTGGTGTTATAACAATAAAGTAACTGGGGCAAACATACATTCCAGTCCCTTTTCCTGGATACTGGCAGGGTCCGCAACAAATTGTGCAAAGTCCTATTAAAGCGTTCGCACTGACCATTTCCAGCCGGATGATAAGGAGTAGTATGGGACTTCTCAATACCATAAAACTTGCAGAGCTGCTGGATCAGGGAGCTTTCAAAGTTACGACCCTGATCAGAATGAATACGCGCCGGTACACCAAACTTTGAGAACCACTCTGTTACGAGAACCTGGGCCACTGTAGCAGCACATTGGTCACGAGTGGGGACAGCCAATGTATACTTGCTAAAAACATCAGTCATGACCAAGACGTTCTCCAGCCCATTCCGGGAAGGTTCAAGCAGGGTGTAATCAATGGCCAAGATTTCATTTGGTCGAGAAGCCAACAAATGTCCCATGAAACTTTGAGCTGCTGGTTGGGTGTCTTTTGCAACTTGGCAACGCTCACATCTCTGACACCAGCGAGCTTCCTCAGCAGACATACCTGGCCAGTAGCACCGTGAGCGGAGAAGCACTAGGGTCCTTTCCACACCTTGATGGCCATGGTCCTGATGAAGATGGGTCAGCACCTGCTCCATTAGTGAACTAGGCAGCAAAAGCTGAAGTACTACCTCGGCACCGTCAGGGCGATGAACCTGACGATACAGAACTCCATCCCTTTCAATCAGACGATCCCATTGTCGTAGCAGCACCAGAACAGGTGGGGCAAGTTGCTGCCGCTCCTCGAAGCTAGGTCGCTGCTTCCGTCTCCAGAACCCCAGGATCTCTTTTATCACTGGATCGACCTGTTGGAGGGCATGAAGATCAGGAGTAGTAAGATGGGGCAAAACTAATGGCAGCTTGGGATACCTCAACTGGTCCCAGCTGCAAGGCTTGTTGAAGAGGTTCAGGCAAGGCTGTACCAGGAACCATGGCTTTAATTTCCTGAGGATCGGGTGGATGCTGGCAAGATAAAGCGTCTGCATTCTTATTACTCCTTCCTGACCTGTACTTTAAGTCGAAGTCAGATGAAGCGAGCTGAGCTGCCCAGCGCTGTTCAGTAGCCCCAAGTTTAGCAGAAGACAAATGACTAAGAGGATTGTTGTCAGTGTAAACAATACACTTGTGGCCCAACAAGTACTCTCTAAACTTCTCAGTCATGGCCCACTTAAGTGCCAAAAACTCCAGCTTCATTGAGCTATAATTTAGCATATTGCGCTCAGTAGGCCTCAAACCCCGACTGGCATAGGCTATTGGCCTCACCTTACCTCCCTGCTCCTGGGAGAGCACTGCCCCTAGGCCGCCATGACTGGCATCCACCTCTAAAATAAAAGGCAAAGTGAAATCTGCATATGCCAGCACTGGTGCTGTTGTCAGTTTAGTCTTTAATGCCTCAAAACTTTGAGCACACTCTGCAGTCCAGTTCTCCATTACACCATGCTCTGACCTCTTCTTTGATTTTCTACCTCCCCACTCTGCCACCAGTCTATGCAGAGGTGCCGCCAGCTTGGCAAAACCCTCTACAAAACGGCGATAATAGCTGGCAAACCCAAGAAAGGACCGCAGTTCTGAAACAGTCTTAGGAGGCTGCCAGTTAGCCACCACTTCAACCTTGCTAGGGTCCGTGGAGACACCCTGATCGGAGATGACGTGGCCCAAGTAGCAAACCTCCCGCTGGAAAAAGGCACATTTGGCAAGCTTTGCTTTCAAACCCTCCTGCTGAAGCCGACCTAGCACCACATCCAGCCGCTCAAGATGTTGCTGTACTGTTGATGAGAAGATTACAATGTCATCAAGATAGAGAAGCAGAGACTGGCACTGTTGATCACCGAAAAGGCGTTGCATTAGTCTCTGGAAGGTGCTAGGGGCATTACACAGCCCAAATGGCATTCGGTTCCACTCAAATAGGCCAAAAGGAGTACAGAAGGCAGTCTTGGGCCTATCCTCTTCCGTAACTGGGACCTGATTGTAGCCACTGGCTAAATCCATGGTGGAAAACCAACGGGCACCAGTCAGCGCATCTAGGGATTCCTCAATGCGCGGCAGGGGGAATGCATCTTTCCTTGTCTTGTTGTTCAGTTGCCGATAATCCACACACATGCGTGGGCTGCCATCCTTTTTCTTAACGAGTACAATGGGAGAAGCATAGGGGCTGCTACTCTCTCTAATCACCTTAGCGCCTAGTAACTGGTTAATATGCTCTTTCACAACCTCATACTCTGAAGGGGGGATGCGCCTATAACGCTGCCGCACGGGGATATCATCTAAGAGCGGAATGTCATGAGAGATCAAGTTAGTGCAACCCAAATCAGTGTCGTGAGCAGAAAAGACCGAGCTGTACTTCTTAAGGAGAGACTTCACCTGTCCCTGTTCCTCTGCTGACAGTTTAGACAAATCAATCCCTTCCATCTGATCCTGCACAGTAGGAGTGGCGGTGTGAGATGCCATTGTTGCTATGTTATGGGGTATCTCTGTCACACCAGCAGGCAAACTGACAACGTGAACATCCTCCAGGGTCCCCATAATGGTCCTGGGATGAAGCAAAACCGCTGTGGTCCCTACATTAACAACTGGTATGTATGCAGTACCTCTAACCACTCGAACCAATGCAGGGGACGCTAAAAGTCCAGCAGGCAACATCATTGGGTTCAAATAACACTGTGGCACCTGAATATTGCTCAGAACAGGTGGCGGCCACTATTTTCATTACACCACCTGGAATGCAACATGCTCGCTTACCTCTCACCCTCACATGGCCAGACAAATCCGGTGGGGCTCTTGTACTAACATCATGACACTTTTGCAGCGCATGCACAAGGGGTTTAGGGGCCTCTGTGACAGAGCCCAAACTAAACAATGCTTCACCATGTTGCCCAAAAAGCTCGTGGTAACACTTCCGAATCACATTCATCCCCAATACACCTGGAACCATAGAAGGTCCAGCACCTGGCGGGTCCTTAACGATCAACACGCCACACTGCGGAATAAACTTACCACAGAGCTCTACACCTAGCTCTATATAGCCAAGGTAGGGAATAGACAAACCATTAGCTGCTTTAAGCTGCAACCAATGACAAGCTTGGAGATGTTCTTGACCCCAGGACTCAAAGTGCTGGCGGAAAAAGCTTTCAGTAATGGTAGACACCGTGGACCCTGTATCAACCAAACAAGGTACTTTTATACCGCCCATGTCCACCTCTATATGCGGACAGGATGAAACTAATTTGGAGACTGCCTCTGGACCATTGGAAACAACCCTTGAGCCAATAGACACCCCACCCGAACTGTGGCTCGGCAGTACGGAGGGTGCTAGTTTTCCGAAGCCGTATTTAAGGGAGAGTGCCGGCGATTATGCAGAGGGGCCTGCGAAGGAGGCCGGGAACGAGGAACACGTTCCCCATCACACTCCCGAGCAAAATGTCCAGGTTGCTGACAACGTCTGCATATAATGGCATCGCTCCGTCCCGAGCAAGACATTCGATGGGGGCCCTGCAATCGAGCAATGCTCTGAGTTAGCTGATTAAGTTGCTCCTGCTGGCGCTTTAACAATTCCTTCATCTCACTCATCTCAGACAGATGGGTGGACTGGGCTATTCCTGAAGGACCGCTATGGACCCCATACTGAATGCCATAGACAGAAGGGACAGAACTACTTCTATGTCTAACACCACTAGGCAACCCTTCACGTTCCCACCTAATAGCTTCCCCTCTAATCTCTAACAATGTCAGGGTTGGCTGCCTCCTTACTAGCTGCTTTAACTCCCGCCGCAACGTACTGTCTAAGACCTGTTCAACAAATTGATCTCTTAGTAAAACATCAGCATTGGGCATGCCATTAGGGGCACTCGATTTAACTTTTTCCATGAGACCCAAGAGGGCAAGGGAAAACTCTTGCAGTGTCTCACCTTCCTGCTGTTTTCTAGAGAAGAAAGCTTCCTGCAATGCTACATAGGAGTCTGAACAGCCATAAAGTTCTTGCAATATAGTGATTATCTTAGTGGGATCAGTCCTCTCTGCACTAGAGCGATATTTGATCTCCTCACGTGCTTCCCCTTCCAGGTGGTCAAATAGGAAAAATGCTTTATCAGCCGAAGACAAATGACGTGCCCTAGCACAACCTTCTATTTCCTCCAACCATTCATTCAACCCTATACCGGATTTTCCTCTAAACATGGGGCATTTTCTGTCACGGGGCACAAAAACTAGTCTCTCTGCTACAGAGACACTAGCAGTTGGGGGGTTAACAGATGATGCAGTTGAAGTAGAAGGTGTAGCACTTGTACCTGACCCAACAGCCCTCTCCTGACGCAGCCTCTCATTGTCTGCTTTTAGCTGCGCAATCAAGTCCCTGAGTTCCTGTAATTCTTCCTCCATCTCTATAACACAGCTGTGGAATCCAACACCCAAGTAGCTGCTGCTTTGCTTTTATCCTGTACAAAATGAATAAAAAAAAAACAGTTTACGTTAAACCAGATAATAAAAATAAAATAAGGAACACACGTCTCTGTTTTTAAAGAGTATATCCTGTCGACAACGCCAAGTTTGTGGCAGCACGAGGTGAGAATAAAGTAAATACTCTTCAGTTTTAAAAGACAACGCCATTCTGGGAATTTCACCCAGAGAATAATCAGTAACACTAATCACCACGAAGGCAGTTAGGTTTGTTATACTCAGTACAGAGACGAGGTTCAATGTTAAAACAAATTGACAATTTATTAACAATTATCTAAAACACAGTATAAAAACACAGTCATAAAAATCCATGTACAAATATGCTTAAAATATATTCAGAGCTGAGGCTTACCAGTGGAGGGGCAGGGATGCCACGCACAAACTCAAAAAACAGAAAACACACCAAGACACAAGTGCAACACAAAAATCACACACTCACACTAATAAACTTAAACAAGGCAGGTGTGTACACTCAAGGGATCCCACCACCAAGGCACCCTGGTCTCCTCCACGTCGGCACTCCGCATCTGAATAAAAGAAACAAAGAAAAGTTTAATAGATAACAAAATTAATGTAGCACTGGGGGATAACCCTACTGCAGGACCACACTGGTGATCTGCAGCTATAAAAAGGGCCTCCCACCAGTGGTGTAACAAAAATCAAAACTACAAATCAAAACAAAAACATACAATCTGGATAAAACTTTAAAATCTGGAGCAAACGGGATCGCCGTATTACTCCAACTAGCCGTCCGCCCGACTATAAATTAATCATACGCTCATCAATATGTACGCCAGCTGACTCCCATAACCGGCGTGCATATGGCCGCTGTCCACGCCGATGTCCACGTTAAAAAGCGGACAGCAGCAGGAAAAGAAACTTCACAACGGGAACAGACGGTAAAAGCCAAGCAAAGCAAAGCAGCAGCACTTCAGTTAGTGTGGCGTTGCGTAAAACCAAGGCCCACACTTCCTGCAAAGCATAATAAATAATTACTATAAAACAAACAATAAAAGGCAAGGATCGAGACAAAATTGAATTACATACCGAGTAACCCCACGTCATGAAACATGAGCAGGGGCTCATAGGAGGCTTCCACAGCTACCTAAAAACAATATCCGTTTACCATCAAGTAAGGTAATGCACATACTACGATGGGTAAACACCTACCAGCCGCGATGGAGGCTTCAGAATAATCTCTGCCACACCAAGGGGAAGTCAGGTGACCAAAAAGGAGATCACAGGTAAGCGATCCAGGAATGCTCACAGGGCCACTATTTATACTAGCGCCCCCTAATGCGCCAGGCTGAAAGTGGGTGGAACCAAAGAATAACATTCATCCTGCCACACATACAGAAAATGCATTAACCATACTAACCCTACATGCATACACAATAAATGATACTCATGAAGACCAGACAGCATCTTAAGCATGAGATTCTGTTTGTCATCTTGTCCAAGTCACTAGTGAGATGAAAGTGATACATAGACTAGTGGACTGAATATTATAGGAGGACAGATGGTTGCATCATAGAGGAGAAAACAGAATGCTGATGAGAGGTTTTAGATGAGTGAGCTGATTGTGAGTTTCTGGTGTGTGAAGAAGTTTTAATATGGCACACATTTAGTTACATGAGAAGAAACTTATGTGCTAAGACAACAGGGTTATGCTGTATGTTGTGTGTATGGCTGATTGGATGAATGTTTGAGATTAAACTGGCTGTTGATTTGTCTTTTGTTACTAAGTTGAGCCTGCCAATTGGGTTGTTACGATTTATCCCCCTGAAATAAATAACACGTGTCATGACTTAACAAGGCCTTTCTTTCCTTTGCTTTCCTTTATTTTCTTTCTTTTCTTTTTATTTTGTTACTTTCATGGTGCACTAAAGTTTTGTTTGATAATTTTTCTGTCATCTAAGCAGATCTAAACGTTGAATAGGAAGAACTACACAACATCTTGTTGCGAACGGTTGCAAAGTGAGCTTCTCCAAAATTAAAATGGGCTCAGGAGAAAGCCACTTATTTGGAACAATTAGAAAACAAGTTCCTGTCCAAACGGATTCAACGAGGAAATCCAGTCTAAAATTCTTCTTTTTCTTTTTCAAGTGTTGTTGTTTTGCTGAGGGTAGAAACAAAATGCGACAATAATTTCCACAATCAGCAAAAGAAAGACTCGCTGAGTGAATGAGTGAGAATTTTAAAATAAATGGGGAACTGACTGACTGACTTAACACCATTATGTGAAGTTAACCCCCACCTGACAAAGGTGTGGATGTATCTCTGTGTGTGTCTCTGTTGCAGGAGCAGAAGGAGACCACAGGAGGAAACTTGGGTCACATGACTATGTGAACTCTGCAAATTTAACCTTTTTAGTTTAAAATTTTTTGTGTCTGTGAATTTACCATGGGGGTGTTATTCACTACCTTATGTTGCTCACAGAGATCACTGTGAGAAAGAGTGTATACACCTGCGCAGCGCTAACATTTACATTTCTTTTTACAGCAGATGGTTAATCATGTGATTTGATCATGTGATTTATAGCAGGACACAACTTAATTATGTTTTTCTACCACAGGATTACTGAGATTTTGTGTGAAGGAAACTGTAGTTACAGGCTATATGTTGATGATGAAATTACACTGTGTTGTTGAGGAAATGTTGGAGAAAATGCGAACGTTACAGGGGAGAAGTGAATACAGTTTGATGAGACCATTGTTACTTTTTCCACAGCGAGTGTTAACTTTATGACCTTTCACAGCACCTCTGGAATCTGGATGGCCGACACCTGATAACCAGGATGAACCGTGTGTTTGGCTAATGTTTGTTTTTCTTTAAGAGTGCTTGTAAAGGATTCAGCAGACAGACAAGTGACAATTGAACAGATGTGCAGTGGTTACAGAATAGTTACATGGGGCTCATTATCTGACCACTATTAGGCTCATGGTGAGTGACAAACTTAAGGAAAGTCACTGATTACAATGTGGAATGACAGATGTTCAATGATTTGGAACAAATTATGGGAAAAAGTAGGAGTTTAATGAGTTTAGAATAAACCTGCAATGATACTTGTCTCTGTGACGCTGAATACTTTATTACACTTATAAGCTGCAGTTGGTTGCAAATGTGAAGTTGTTTTAACTTCAAGACTTTGTCTTTTACGATACAGGCTCTGGGTGGAGCTGGGAGTTAAACAAGCTGAACATTTAATTGCTGACTAATGTTTTTACACAGGGTTACAGCTTGGAGTGAAGCTGCTCCAAGTGGGAAACCCTGGAGATTGTTTTAGGGAGACTGTGCAACATTCTTGTACATGTCTCATTGGGGAGTTGACACATGGCAAAAGCCGTGTGGCGAGAGGAGTGTCATTTTTTAATGTCGTGAGGTGCCATGACGAGGAGTGGCTGAGGGGATCGCCCACAAGATGGAAGCTGAGACCTGGAGAGAGTCTTCAGGAGGATCAGAGATCACCTTCAGCACAGAGAACTGTGCTACTGGGCTTCCAGGAGGTCGTCACAAGGAGACTTTGCACAGCAAAATCTTAAATAAGATGAAAGAGTTTCGACGTTGACGTTGAGGAAGACAACTAAGGTGTACGACGTGCTCTGCCTTAAATCTTCAGCAGCGTTGGAACATGAGAACCTGAGGGAGCGTGCCAAGCTCCAAAGAGTGACAGCGCAGAGGAGGTCCAGCGATGGACTTGTGGTTCTGTGAACAGCACAAATGCCAGGTGACTGTAAAATAACTAACAGCACTTGTTCCACAAGTGAAGCCAGTAACTTACTATCCAAAAGGATTAGCTCTAGTTGCTTGTGCTTTACCTCCATGCGTGAGATCAGTATGTGCAGCAGCTTAAGCTGTACAATGTTTCAGGAAATAGTTTATTTCACCTTTTTGACATTGTTGGTTCCACACGAGGTAGATGTCTACTACTGCAGACTAAAATTACATTTCTGTCACCTACAAGACACTTGTCTTTAATGTTACTGTTACTCTCAAAACCACACATATTACCATAAAATGGTGCACAATTCTGAATCTGTCAACCCTTTTGCCAACGAAAGAAGTGGGCACTTCTCATGAGTGTAGAGAGCACGTGGAGAAGGAGTGTAAGCCGAGGGATGACTTAATAGCTGTGCCACTCGTTGAGGGAAAGGTTTGGTTTGTTGATGGTTTGAGTTTTACAACAGCACAGGGACAGACTAGAACACGTTTTACTGTAGAAGACAGTGAGAAAGTTATCTGTGCAGGACAACTAGCAAGTTTCATATTTGCTTGAGCAGCAGAGATAGTAGGTTTAACGGAAGCATGTAAAGCTGCAGAGAGACAATATACCCTGATAGCCAGTGTGCATTTGCTACAGTACATTTCTTTGTAGTGCAGTGGATGAGGTGTGATAACCTCTACAGGGAAACCTGTAGAACACACCAAACTCTTGCAGAATCTGCTGGAGGCAGTGTTATTAACCAGTAGAATTGCCATTTGTAAATGTGCAGCACACATGTGAGGGAAAGATCCAGATCCATGCCATGTTTCAACAGGAGGGAGATGATGAGTAGTTTATACTCTAGGATTAAATACCTTTAAAAAAAAATTGCAGGTAGAGAGAACTAATGGAACAGTAAAGACTTAGGAAGACAGGCAGGACATGGTTAGACGGTATAGAATTAATTAAGATATACATGAGGATTCCTCCAACAGAGAATGGTCTGAATCTTTCAGATTATATATGTTAGAGCATTTAGAGTTCTAGTCTTCTGTAGTGATGATAGAAAAACAGAAGAGAGATATTAGGAGCATATTAGGAGATTAGATACTTGAAATGTTTAAAAATAAAGAAGTCTTGAGAACAAATGATCTGCCAGATGATTCTGTTTCTCCGCAGGAGCAGAGTCTGAAGTCTGGAGATTGGATGTTGATAAGGCCATGGAGAGGAAGTGCTGGTCCAGTCCGCGGTGGAAGGTTTCTATCGGGTGCTGCTGACGACGACCACAGCAGTGAAGATTGCTGGAAAAAACACTTGCATACATCAAGCGCACTGCAAGAAGGTGACACACATCCAGGCCAGCTCGGGGTAAGTGGCAGGAAGACCGGGTACAAATGGGGGGGGAAAGCCTCCAGGGCCCCTCGTCTCAATCCGGTGAAGAAACCAACTGAGCCACAGGTACTCATCAGAATGGCTGGGAATGTGCTGTGCATCTTCTTGAGCCTGTGGACCCAGAGTGGGATGACAGGGAGCGCACTGGGACAGAGCAAACCACACCCAGTACCCACATGGGTTTTCAACAACTACTGGTGGCAGTTTAAGAACACAACCGCTCACCTAAAGAACGAGACCAATGGTTATGCTTGTGATGCCACTGGCTACACATTCTTCTGGACTGTGGCCATATAGCATCACTGAGAGCGAGACAGTTTGTTTGGTTGCCTTAGCAACACATCCAGGAGTAAACGTACTTGGAACACTGCCAACTTTTCAACTGCTCTGAACCTGAATGGACGGTTGATTCACCAGTAGCTGGGAAGGTGAACTGCTCTGGTACGACAGACCTGCTAGTCTGACTCAAAGTATCTGACTCGCTGCAGGATATTGAACAGCTAAACGTACTGGAAACAGGCCGATTATCTATGTGCATAAAGGACAATGGATTAGTCCAAGTTGAAGATTTACCATGGAATTTGTGCAACATCACCTATTCTTTTGTCTTCTGCAAGAAGGATGTAAACAGAGAAGCCTTTTGTCTACATTTACATCATGAACACTTCTCTAAGCTGGTTGAGGTTTTGAGCCAAGAAGATCAAAACAGCTTGATCCAATTTCCTTTACAAAGCTTTTTCTGCGGTGACAACAGGACAGGAGAAGAGTTGTAAATGCAGATAACTCACCAGTTGACTCTAACCCCCACAGGATGCCTACAGTGAGAAGATTTGGGGGGTTGATAGGAGTCATAAAGAAGGGTGTTGACCAGGCTACAGCTTTGAAGTTAGCTGAGAGCCACATGGACAAACAATTAAGTCAACTGATGCATTTGAATGTCTATGTCTGTATACAGTTGGATTGTAGTGACATATGATTTTTGAGAATGATGATTCTTCTTGTTTGACTTTTGACATTCAGTTGTTGATTTAGAGGTGGTATGCTGATTCCTACGTTTTGCGGTGCTGAGTTGAGTGTAAAGAGTGTCCAGAGTTTTCCACTCAAAGCTTCACAGTGAATCTCAGTATGTTGTGTTTCTCTGAAGCTCAATTCACAACCAGCTCCTTTGCATTTTCAACAAGTCTGAGCTCATTAAAAAGAATCCAAATGTTTGATTTCTCTTTCTTAATGGGATGTTTCCAAACTCTCCACATGCTCTTACTGTTTCACTCATTGTTGGAAGCTCATCATGTGAAAATGTTTCAGCCATAGAAGCTGAAAATATTGGCTCAATAGTTTTGAATGCAGTTCTAACCAGTGTGCTGGGTTTTTAAAAATACGTGGCTGCTGCCTGATGTTGGGCCCACAGAGGAAGACGACTCACTCACTTTTCTTCACTTCCTCCTTAAACATGTGGAAGGAGGAAGTGCTGCCAGACTGTTATTTCTGACAGGAACAGAAGAAACCACAGCAAACGGTTCCAGTTCTTCATCTTCATCACAATCTATTTATTTATTATGGTGTCTTCAGTCTGAGGGTTTGAGGTTTCCATGTCTGTGTGATGTGTGGTGTGAAGGCTGCTGGTTAAACTGGGACTCACTGTTAAAAGCACTGAGTGCTCATAGAGAGATGCTCCATGAGTCCCAGTACAGACTACAAACATGGTGGAAACTTAGCTTTGATATCCACACACTCTGCACGTCTGTGAGTAACTGTGATGAAAATGTGCAGAGATCTGTGTACAAACAGGAGAAAGACTGTAAAGACTCTGTGCTTCTAACAGCGTCTGTTAACATATGTGAGGCTGTTTGTTGTTGTTGCCATGGAGCTTTTCACTGTTTGGGTCAGCAGGTCATGTGATCAGGTTTGTTCTGTGAAAGCTTGACGATTGTTCAGTGTCAGGGTTTGTTTGCATTCATCAATAAATATCTAAATAAATCAAAGACTCCATGTTTTTTCTTTCATCATGTGACCTCTGCTCATCCATCTCTGTGTGTATCAGGATACATTTAGTTCATGATACACGAGTCAGAGAAATCAAACAAAATGGTAAATGGTAAATGGCCTGCATTTGTATAGCACTTTTCTGGTCGTTAAGGACCCCAAAGCGCTTTACACTACATTCAGTCATTCACCCATTCACACACTGGCGATGGCAAGCTACATTGTAGCCACAGCTGCCCTGGGGCGCACTGACAGAGGCGAGGCTGCCGGACACAGGCGCCACCGGGCCCTCTGACCACCACCAGTAGGCAAATATGGGGTTAATATCTTGCCCAAGGATATTTGGCATGCAGCCAGGAGGCAGCCTGGGATCGAACCACCGACCTTCTGATTAGTGGCTGACCTGCTCTGCCACCTGAGCTACAGCCACCCACAAAAGACAGCGTGATGTAAGTGATGGGAGTAGTGTAATAACAATGAGTAAGCTAAGAAGACAGATGGGTTACTCCAGTTAAAGATGATGAGTGTACTCGGTGTTGCGGATGCCCGGTGTCTCTTTTTTTTTAAATGTCTTTTCAAGCGGTTGTACAAAAATGTACTTTTGTGTGAATATGCATTGAAACACAACAAATGATTTTTTTTGTATTATTATTATTTATTATTATTTATTATTAGAAGGAACAAAGTCCTCAGCTGAAACACTCGTGTTTCTCCACAGACAGGAAACACAGCAGGAAACTTTCTCAAAGAAGTGCAGCTCATGGATAACACACTTCCTGTCAGTCAGAATCAGTGTTGGGTAAGTTACTTTGAAAAAGTAATTAATTACTATTTACTAATTACTTAATCAATATTGTATTTACAATACTTATCTAATTACTGTGTCTGAAAAGTAACTTAATTACTTGTCAAAGGACAATTGTTTTTATATAATGCGATCAGCTTCATGAAATGTGCTTTTTTAGGATCACTAAGCAACCAAATGTCTACGTGAACATGAACTGACATGAACTCTTTTGTGATAAACAACTAACAGCTTCCTCTTTTCTGAAAGAACATGCAGACTTAGAAAAGGGGAACCTCAGCTCTGAGTTCTTAGAATAACTTTGTTACCTTTGTACACACACACACACACACACACACACACACACACACACACACACACACACACACACACACACACACACAGACAGACAGACACACAGACAAGTATAAATAAAGAACGCAGACAGTGATGAGACGCAGGTCATGCGTCCATGACTGCCCTCGCGAGTGAAAGACAACTGCAGTGTTTGTGTTTTCTAACTCAGGTGTCTCAAGCTGAAGAACTGATTCTTCAGGGTGATTCTTAGAAATCCCCTGTCATTACTCAATAAGTAATTTAGGTAAATACTTCTTAAAATCCCTCTAAACCTTGAGTGGACAAACAATAGAAATTAAACTCTTTAAATAATAAATAATTTTTTTTAAAGACGGAGACTCTACAGCAGCGGTAGCAGCTCTTCCACAATGTAGCCTGCAATCATTTTTTAAGCTCACCTTCAGACGCTTTCTGTGCTGCTGAAGTAAAATCAGGTTTTGCTGCTCAGCAGGAGTTGCCGCTGTGTTATCCATGGATGATGAACAAGGATCACTCAGAAGTGTTCGTCTATGCTCCGTGTCAGGCGGTTCAGTAGATTACTCATGCTATTAACAGCGGCCGATAGTTTTTACATATTACTGTAATGTCCTTGTCTGCTTGTTTCAGAAAAGTGAAGAGACGGGAATATGTCCATTTCGTAAAACAGCCACTCGCTTCAGCCGAGTCCGACATCTTCCGCTTTAGAATACGACTGTGCAGCAAACTGGCGCGAAATGACGCGCAGCTGCACTACAGCAATGTTAAAGCGGCAGAATTTACTTTTACCTTTAGAAGATAAATTATTTAAATTAAATAATGATATTCAGCGAGTTTAATTATTTTACAATGTAACGCAAGCACATTTTAAGTAACTGTAATTAAAATACCTAAAAATGAACAGTAATCAGTTACTCTACTTTTTCAGTGGAAAAGTAATTTAATTACAGTAACGCGTTACTTAGTAATGCGTTACACCCAACACTGGTCAGAATGAGGCTGGAGCCAAACACAGAAAGGTGTTTTTGTCCAGATGAGCCCAGAGAAGAAACACGAGTGTTCACAGACATCAGAAGCTCAGAGAGGTGAAACATGAGGTTGGAGTCCTCGTCAGCATTCAGAAGAGCTGCTGTGAAACCCTGAGTACTCATGACAGACTCTGATGGCACAAACACATCATGATTCAAACAGAAAGACAAACATGGAGCTCCTGATCCTCCTGCATGAGAACAAGCTGACATGAGCGCTGTGTCTGAGAGTGTCTCCCTGTCACAGTGACAATAACACAGCTGCTGCTCACAGTCATTAAACTGACCTGAGGTCAGCTGCTAGGACATCTCTGTGCTCCTTACATATGAACCATGTGACCTCACATCAGTGCTGTGGATGACTGTAGTCACAGAAGTGTAGAGCTGTAGCAGGTGGTGTGAGGAGGAGGAGGAGGTAGTGTATTCTAGTTAACCTTAGTACTGAAACACTCCAGCAGAGGGCGCTGTTAAGTCCTTATTGTAATACAGTTACTGTGTGCAGTTATACTTCATACATAATCTGCACTCATTTAAATCAGACATGCTGTCAGTAAATGATTGATTCCAGATGACTTTTTTGGAGTAATGACACCAACACTGATCAGTAAACAGGTGTTTGTGTGTGAATACAGATCAGCAGGTGAATTTATTAAAGTGTGAGTTCAGGTGAAATTAGAGAGGTGTGTGTTAAAGAGTAACTGCCCACTGTGATGTCACATCCACAGTGTGTTATCTGTGTTTATGTTTTCATGTTCAGGTTCTAGTTTAAAGTGTCTGTCGCTCACACTTTACTGTGAAATGTTTGAATGTGTAAATTGAGTGTGTGCCTGTGTAACAGCGCTCTCTAGTGGATGAGCTGGCCTCCTGCACTATGAGCAGAGGCTCTGCAGACAGGAATGAGCTTTGAGCAGCTCTATGTAACCCTGGTTAACATAGCTATCAATAAATAAAAGCCTGTTAGTAAAAACAGTCATAAGAAATATATTACAGGTGATAAATAATCAATAAATAGATCATAATGGTTAAAAAACTCATCAAAAAACATCAGCAATGATGTAATTTATGGTATAGTATTTCATTTGTGTTTAAAAACACGTTAAAGGTTAAAAAACTTGATAATTGACTGTGTTTGCATGTTAATTCAGGTAAAATGGGTAAATATGTGTTCAGACTCTTATTGTGAAAGGGCACGCTGCAGCGTGACTCCTGTGACCAGCCACACCCAATCGGGTTGTTCCTTCTTTTTGAGAAATGCACACAGTCCTTGCAGCTGCTGCCTAAACAAGTGGAAAAAATATTCAAAAAAACAAGCCAGAAGTCTGCATGAAGCCATTTTTGTACTCTGGAGAGTATTTTTGTTTTTCCCACCTGTCCTTGCCTTGGTGACGTTGTGAACATAATTGAACGGGACTTGGTGAGTAGTGTTAGTGAGATGAAGCCTCGTGATGAACTGAAGCTTCCATCCAACTGGTTGATTTATGGTTTGAAGCATTGTGATTATTCATTTGCTCTACTACGCCATCAAGTGGACGATTCTAGCGAAACAGGCTCTTCATGGCTATTTATCCCAAATATTTTCTGAGTATGTCTGATACAAAAGAGAAAGTGGAAACTATCAGGACAGAGTTTTGATATGATTGTGTAACTGTTAGGGCTCGGTATCACTGATTCACAGTCACTGATTTCTAGAATCGATTCCACGATTCGATTCTGATCATGCATCACTACATATCTATATTTTATATCTATAAAAAGAAAGCTGACACTTGCCAGACTTTATCAAAGGTGTAAACATCACAGCAGATGCCTTTGTGTCAAAGTAGCTGAGGATAAAACAGAAAAACATGAAGGTGATTTTCCTGGCCTGGATTTTATAAAAATATTCTGCAGTAAATCAAAAACGAAAGAAAACCATTAATCAACATCTGAACATTAGCTGATGCTGCTGAAGTGAAGCAGAGCAAAGTTACAGAGGTTGGATTAGAGACACAGCAAAGGTTTTGCAATAATTTTTAATAATATTTAATAATAATTCATCTTCTCTGACAGGTGAACTCACCTCCACCAGCTCCACACACTCAGTAACCTTCCTGCCTGAGTGACTGAAGATCCCAAAAAGGAGAACTCACCTGTCCCAGTTCTCACCTTAGTCATGTGACACACACGTTTTCAAACAGGTCACACATGATAACACAGTATGGACCAATAAAAGCCCTGGTCCTGGTCATGTGATGTATGATGGCTCCAATGCAGGACGTTTCAGTGGCTCAGTTATTACAGGATGTTACCTGGTAAAGGTTTAACCACCTGGTGCTGCACTGATGTGTCAGCCATGTGATGATGATGATGATGATGATGAAGGTGTGCAGAAACAGGAAGTACATTTCCTTTTCCCTGTCTTCAGATCCCCAGCATTGTTTTATTCTCACAGCCTCTGACGACGACACACCTGTGCATATATCTGATGACATCATCAAGCTTCCTTCCAGAGAGCGATGGCGGGGCTGTTTTCAGGCCCTGCAGCTCAGACAGAGCTCTTTGGGAACCTCCATGTTTGGTGTTTGGAGGCGGGTCAGTGGATGATGACATCATTGTTGCTGATAGATGTTACAGTGATATGTATTAACTCCAGATTTGGGGAAGGGTAATTAATAATTACCAGTATGTAACATCATCTAGGTTTCTACATCCTGCTCAGTATGGACGAGTGCTGCTGTGTCACTGCTCTTAATTTGATTTAAATGTTTTCACTTTATAATTATAGATCTGAAATGATTGTATCAACGTTAGCATTGATTTTCACACCATCTGTGCACAGTGTTAAACATCCACACTACTCTGATACTTTCTTTCTTATGTCACACTTAGAAAAGAAAGAAAGTAGACTTTCTGCCCAGTTTGACCCATTTAGCAGAAGTCAGCCTGTTTAAGGCTCTGATATCTATTCTGTATGACTTAAAGCAGTTATGACATGGTCTGATTTTCTCACCCAATAAAGGAATATTTCATATATCAGTCTACTCTTCATTCCATCAGAAACAGTTATCACAGCTCGTACACATATGAGCCAAATGTAATGTAAAACATGATTGTTGGGCTTCATTTCTGTACTGAACAGTCATTTCAAGATTAGCTAGTAAATAACAATTAGCTAATGTTCTTCATGAGACTAAAATCATCTCACTGTGGTAATGTGAATATAATATGGCCAATATTATAGTTATTATATTAATCATTATTAGTTATTACAGCAGTGAGTTTGAACTCTGTGTCAAATACTGAGCTTCAGTAAAGATTCAAGTTGCAGTTATTTATATTTCCTAACACCTTAAATCTTCACTCAAAGAGTGTCAAAGTATCTTTGACAGTGTATATATAGATGTTGTCAAGTGTTCTCTGTCTGTGAGGTGCCCACACTTGAAAAAGACCAGACTTTGAATTTCACTCACTTTATTTTGACCAGCTAGTTTGATAGCTGATAGGTAGGTAGGTAAATACACAAAATGTGTCTACCTTGCATTTTACACTTTTTATAAACAATTAAAATGTCAAAGTATACATTTTAGAGTTTGCAAATATTTTAATAGAAACTTTAACCAAGGATTTTCTTTTACAAAGATTTTCCTTAAATTAACCCAAACATATTTACACTAGTTCTAAGATTTAACCAAGGATTTGGGGTAACTATTTTTGGTATTAATTAACATAAATATGTGGAAAACAATATCTACATAAACAATTTATTCAAACTTAAACATTTTAATATCAATATAATTTTTTAAACTTAAATGCAGTAACTATTTCCCAGAGCATAAATAAATTTCCACAATTGAGCTTCCACAGTTCCCAACCATATAAGCAGCAAATATGAGTCCAAGAGCTTACCGATAGCCCGTCTAGCTCAAAGTCTTCCTCACAGTGGAAAGTGGATTGTGCTTTGTTTGCTGTCCTCTCAGTATGTCGCACCTGGGTCAAATGACTGCTGCATGCATTTTAAGGTTTACTAGGCACGCCAGCCCTTGATTGCTCTAATTCAGCTCACCTGGCGGAGCGGTGCGCACCAGGTCGCGCTTAGTTGTAGATTGCACAAGGTCTAATCAGCGGCCATGCACAAGCAGCAGCACAGAGCAGGTAGTGGGCAGGAGGAGGAAGAGAAGAGTAACAGCCACACCTACTAGGTCAGCGTGACAGATGTATTATATATAAGAGACAAATATTGTTCTTTTAATATGTTGGCATGACAGTCCCGTGGTCTCAGCCTCAGATACTTATCAAATCACACAAAGCTCATGTAGAAACAAACAAACAAATGAACAAAATATGTTCTCCTTCATTTCTGTCAGACAATGCTGTATGACACGTTTCCAGCTGTTAGTATCATGGTTGCTAGGCAACCTGGGCAGCGTGATGGAGGCTAGACCATCCCATTTCACAAGCCTACAAGCCTCGCACTTCCGGCCTAAGCGGTCTTTGAGTACGCGATCCTTGAGGACCGTTAAGGCTGCGTACTTTAAGGCTGCAGAACAGGGGCGATTCTAGGATCAGGGGTCTGTTTCAGAAAGCGGGTTTAGAAAACTCAGAGTTAAAAATGATACTCAGGGTTGAGTAACCCCGAACTGTCCAACTCGGAATATTCGGTGTCAGAAAGGCTGATAACAATTAGTTCAATCAACGCAGAGTTGCTTTAACCCCAAATTAAGCGCGCGCACGAGGATACGTAAAGCCCTGATTAGTGGAGCACAGATTAAGCGAGTCACCATGGAGACGGAGGGAAAGAAGGCGCGGTCAATGTATTTTACAGCGCTTGAGGCTGAAATTCTGATGGCAGCATATGCCGATAACATGCAAATTTTGCGGAAAAAAAGTAACACAGCCTCAGCTGCAAAAGAAAGGGAGCATGCATGGCAAAACATAGCCGACAGAGTCAATGCGTGAGTGTTAATTTAAACATTGATCTAGGGATTTCCACCCATTTAACACTTTATTTTATTATATTATATTTTAGTTTTTCTTTTATACATTTCATTTTGTGATGTGATGTGAGCGCAGGTGCAACCCAACAGGCCCCAAACGTTCCTGCCAGCAAGTAAAAATGAAATATAAAAATATAGTCCAAACAGGTAAGGTGTAATTGTATTATGAGCCATAGTGCTTGGTCTGTTTGTCCTACGTAAATCAATTGCAGTTAGAGGCTACATTAATTTTCTTTCTGTAAGCACTTATTGAAATTATCTGAGCACATTACAAGTACATATTTGCTTACTCTGTATGCTCAAATGTGACCCGTTATAGCCAACAGAAAAAAAGCGGAGGCCCGAAAAACAGGTGGGGGTCCTCCACCACCGCCACTCACAGAGGCTGAGCAGTTGGCCCTCAGCCAAAACGGTGGGCGCCCTGTGGCTGAAGGCATCTCTGTGGGGACATCCTCTGAGTCAATAACCCCGCAAGACACAAGTGCCTACATAAGAGGTAAATTCAAAATAATACATGATGTGCATACATCCTTTCTTCACAGTCACCTTTGCAGTGCTACTCATTCATTTGATAAACTCTTTACCATAATGAATTATTTTGTAGTGAAGTTATTTTCCTACTGATTTTGCCGTCCCTCAGTCTTGGTTGTCTTTGAGAGCATAATGACAATGAAGTGTAAGGTGATGGGTATATGTTTGTTAATTGCCATTTGGTCCCTTCTAAGTTATAAGTGACCTGTATAAACCTCATATTCTATCAGTTGATGGTGATGGTGTACTGCATCTGGTGCAGCCTCCTGTTGAGCCAGACCAACATGCAGTTGTGAGTACTCTTAATACTCCACAGATTATATGAGTTTACAGTAGAACAGCAATGTTGTTAATTTCTTTACTACAGGAAAATAATGAAGAAACATTGACAGCTGTTACAGAGGAGGAAGCAACAGAGACACTTCATGAGGTTTACATCTTACAATGGAAAATATAACAATTGAATAAAATGTGGTACTATAATAAAACCATGGACTTTCTATGTCTCTAACAGAGTGATGATGGAAACGAAGAGGGTCCAGCCACTTCTCCAACAAACCTTTCCTCAGTAAGATGTTCAGCAATGATTTACAACCAACCTAAGTAGGCATGTACTATGAATGTCAATGCTATTTTCTGTGTTTCAATAGCTCCCTGTAAAGCAGCTGTACAAGACCTATTTGATCAAGAAAATAAAAAAATGCGACTTGGAAATGGAACACTTCAAGCAGCAGATCCAAAAGACCAAGATTGAGATTTAACTGCTGGAACATCAGTTAAGGGTGGGTGAAGTGGTCAGAGATGGACAAATTATTTCAGTGTTTGAACAACATAATAATATACTTATTAATACTTTGTGTACAGAAAATACAGGCGACCAATAAAGCCAGTTGAACAAAAAATCTGTTTATTCTTCTTTCAACATGTTGAGGTGATGGGTCAAAGGAAATGATTGTGACATATGGTGTCTCTGACTGCTCTTCCATCTTGTATGTCCGTGGGAGGGTCAGGATGTTCATGGTTTGGATCACTGCTGATGTTTGGTTCAGAAGGACAGTGTTGTCCTCTAATTGTGGCAATGTTGAGAAGAATCACACATGCCACAATAATGTCACATGCCCTTTCTGGGGTGACCCTGAGTCTTTGAAGGCACTGGAACCGGGCCTTAAGCATTCCGATAGTCATTTCAACTCTGGCTCTTGTCCTGCAATGAGCCAGATTATATCGCTGCTGTTGGCCCGGTTCAGGGTCAGGGTAAGGGGTAAGCAAATAGGGTAAACATGGATACCCCCTATCACCAAGCAAGTAGCCAGTGAACTCTCCTAAGACAGAAGGATACACTTCAGTTCAAATGTCCCTGTGGCAATTGGTCTTTATATATTTTAAAGTATTTTCAACTCACCATGTCCAAATTTTGTGCTCAGTGTACATTCACGAAAAATTTGTGAGTCATGAACAGAGCCTGGCCACTTGGCTTCCACATTTGTGATAATGTTGGCAGCATCACATATGATCTTCACAGTGCAGAGAACACAAATTAGCATCCATTACTATAATGAAATAATTTGTTAGTTTGAAATGCTACAGGGAACTATGTACCTGTACATTAATGCTGTGGAAAGACTTCCTGTTCACATAGTCTCCTTCATTTACTGAAGGAGCAATGATTGGAATGTGAGTGCCATCTATACAGCCAATCACGCCTGGGAACCCTGAAAATAAATGTAAAATTTAAGTAGTAGTTCAAGTATCACCACATCATGAATTAAGCTTTGTTCATCCTGATACCTGCAATTTTGTGGAATCCCTCTTTGATAAATCTTGTGGGTCTATGACCGGGGAACACCACAAACGAGTACAGGAGACGTTTCAGTGCAACTGTAACATTCCTGACTGCCCGACAGACGGTAGCCTTGGAAACGTGCTCAGCGTCACCAATATTATACAGAAAGCTCCCGTTTGCAAAAAACCGAAGTGCAATACAAATAATATGTACAGAACTGAGAGAATGTCCGCGATGTGTCACATGAGCAATATTAGGCCCGAGGATGTTATTCAAATAAATTATAGATTGTGCTGAAAAACGGTAACGTTCACACAGAAAATCATCAGGAAATGATAAAATGTCCAAACGCGCTCTAATCACTCTCTCCCGGCGGAGAGCTCTGCGGAGAATTTGGGCTTCAACATCTACTGGCTCTTCAAGGAAGGGGCACGCCATGTCTGACACTTCCTACAGTCAGGTTTCCGACAAGGAGGCGGAGAAAGTCAGGGTTAGTTGAAGTAAACCTGCTAGGGGGCAGGTTAGCTTCACGGAGTGTGTTGTCATAGTAACTCACTCAGGATTAATCTAAACTCGCTTTGTGAAACTGAAAACCCAGAGTTTTCATTAACTCAGGGTATACTTACTCAGAGTTTGCACTAAACCAGCTTTCTGAAACAGGGCCCAGAGCTTTGGGGGTGCTGAGCACCCAGAGAGCTGCCCAGTCAGGCAAAATAAACTTTACTCATCACGATGAGACGTCTTCCCCGTGTCTGTCAGTCCCTGCATCCTTAAATGTCTCCAGTTGTCCTGAGTTCTCTATGAATGTCTCCTTGGTGCATTTAAACCCCTGTTCCTCCCTGTCCTCGTCCTCTGTTTTCTTTGTCTCCATTATCAGTCACCATAATTTTACCATCTCTGTGCAAGTCTGCAAATTTCTTTATTAAATCATAAGATTCTTAAATTCATCAAGTCTCTCTGTGCCTGGGTCCTCGTCACAAAACATGACATCACTGCTTTGTACATTTTAACACAATTTAATCCCACATTTGTGAAAGAAAAGCAAAACACTTTTTAAAAGTCTGTAACAAAACCATCAAATCTGATCAAGGTTATTTAAATGCTGCAAAAGAAGAATGGATTGGAATAGAAAAAATACATATCCTAACCTTAATTACTGGGGGAGAATAATGAATGATGCTCATAGCGAGTAAAAAGTAAACTGAGTGCATTTTTTGGACAGAGATTCACTTTTAATGAGTATGTATAATATAATACAGATACATAAAAAATACTCTCAAAACCAAATAAATTATTCTGTCACGGTCTGGCTGGCAGACCGTGGGGAGATGGGGAAATAGGACCCAAACGCCGGACTCTTCAGTGCAACAGTGTTTATTTACAAGGTGGTGAAGTAAACAACAATAAATTCTCAGTTTCCCAGACTCCCGTGTAGTGTCTTCTTCCCAAAAGTCCCCGTGTAGTGCTCTCTGCCCCAGTGTCCCTGCACTCCCCGTGCTCACTGCTCCTCCTCGTCCACACTCCTGCTGAGGGGAAAACAATAGAGGCAGCCGTTACACACTTATCCCAGCAGACATACACTCACACCCTACTGTGCTTGAAGACTGACGTGTAGTCAAATGCAATAATCCAGCCTCGGTGGAAGCTCCATCGCTCATCTAAATAGCTCCCCCGACGAGCCCAGATGAGGAGCAGGTGTGCGGCAAGGACTTCGGGTGTGGCCAGCCCTCAAGTCAGGCCACGCCCCCAGGGCTGAAGGTGCCTGTAACTTGGCCACAGAAGAAAGGCAACACACACACACATACCTGCCTACACACAGATGTGCACAGGGGCAGTGCAGACAACACACCAAATAATAATAATAATAATAATGACGATGATAATAATAACAACAACAGTCATAGTCCCCACTGCCCACGGACCGAGTCCCCAGAGCCGGGTCCGTGGCATTATTACAAATAAATTATTACAAAATATTAATAAAAAAATATAAAAATGGAGGCAACTTTGCCTGTGGTAGAATGTATACAATGTATGAAAAAATCTTTACTGCAGATACTAATTTTACTAATTTAATAATACTAATTTTGTGTTGTAAGATTTATGAGTTTCATGCTTTCATAGTGGTCCTTAGGAAAGCTTGACATTTTATCAGGTGGTACACACTGTAAAAAGTTTGAGAAACACTGATAAGTGTCTGTGTGCTTTTGGAAAACATTTAAAGCTGCTGTACAGAATCTTTGAAACAAGCTTAAAACATGTTTAGAATATAAACAGAGCATCTGCTTCTCTTTACAGCTCCTCACTCCACCAGGGCTGTTTGGCACTGATAGTGTGCAAATGTGGCGCACGTACTGCGGCAGTCATACAGACAACTGGACGGTCCAAAAGTTGGCCGACCTGTTACTGGCTGAGGTTTTAGAAGAGTTGTGGCTGAACCACATAAAAATATATCATTAAGTTTAATCTCCCCAATCAATGATAATGTTATGTTGGGATGTTGTTAAAGAGGGTCAAAATGTTTCAACCCTGTTTGTTTTGCAGATTCTGTTTAGCAGCTTTAATATAGGGAGAACACAACTTCCAGACTGTGTGAGTAAGATCAGGTTTTTTCTCTTTGTCAGTTTAACAGTTTCTGTTTTGCCCCTCTTCCTGTCTTCCTGACCTTGTACTTTCTCCTCACATTCTCCTCTTTCCTCTCTCCCTCTTTGGACTGACAATCATACACAAATAGATTCAATTAGATGAAAAATTACATTAATATGAAAAACGTACTATTAAGATCACTAACAAAATGTCCTCTCTCAGTGTACTTTCAACCAAAAGGCAAATAACCAAACCACATGAACATCTAATAAAAGATATAAACATTGAAACACTGATCCAACATTATTCTTGATTGACGGATCATTTGATTTTACACTTTTACCTGAATGTGGCTCCTTTTTTTGAAAAAAACTACCTTATATCCGTTATGAACCTGGCTGTCTCTCTGTACACAAACACACACACACAGCAGGAGTTATAAGGTTAATGAGCATTCAGTCAGTTAGCTAGTTAGTATTTATTTCAAACAGGACAGTGGTAACAACAGTAAGAACAATTTTAAGTTTTAGATTTTAAATAAGCTATATACATTTCAATGGGAGCAACAGGACGGCCAAATGTCGCTGATGTTACTACAGAGCAGGACGGATTGTAGGGCAGCAAAAATAATCGGAAAACACGTTTTCAACACTGCAGGTTACCTGGTGTAATGTTTTTCAGCTAAAAAGAAACATGGTCTGACTCCTAACTATATAAAGAGTAACTGAAGGTTAAATGCAGCTAATATGTCCTGTTTTAAGCCATGCACTAACACCTCCGCTCCGCTGTGTCTCAGCCACCATCGCTCTGGCAGCAACAGCACTAGAGCCAGAGAAGGGGAGAGGCGAGCTGGAACAAACCATTTTGGGAGGGGGAGGGGTATCTATACTTTTGTTGTTGAAATGTTACGTCTCAGTTACGTACTGTATGCTTTTTATATTTTTAGTAGTGTGTCACAAAAACAGCAAATATTGTCAAAAAAAAGTAAGTAATCTTTGGGGGTGCTTTGATTCATTTTGGGGGTGCTTAAGCACCCCCAAAAATGGGCTTAAATTGCCCCTGAATTAGATAAGTATTTTAAATACAATATTGATTAAGTAATTAGTAATGAATTACTTTTTTTTAAAGTAACTTATCCAACACTGGTCAGCACAAAGTTAAACAGTCACAAACCGTCAGTGTGACGTTACATAAGTGACAGAGTGCTCTTATTGTGAAAATCTGTCTCCGCTCAGGTGGAGCACTGGCTTTCCAGGAAGAAGATGAACTATCAGGAAGTAAGTGGAGCTTGTTGTTCGTGTGTGAAGAAACTGTAAGTTTGCTTTGTTTCCTCCTTTAACAGTTAAGAACTTTACTGTTTGTTCAGCTCATGTTTGATTTCTTCACACAACAAACTGTGTGTGTTTTAATTTCCGGTCTCTCCATTACATGTGTAATGTTTTCCTGGCTAACATCAGCTGTGTGCAGCTTAGTTCCAGCACAAATCTGCCGCTCCATAGTTCACGGTAACGGACTCACAGCTGGACCAATGAGGCCGAGTGTGTCCGCCACTCTGAGCTACGTTCATGTTTGTGTACATACAGGCCCTTTCTCAATTCTCAAGTATGCAAGTACGTACTATTAACATGCTGTTTTTGTTCCGGTGAAAATGTTTGAAATATGTCTCAGCCAATACGATTTACTCAGGAACAAAGAAAACACTGAAATAAACCAAAAATTAACATTTTGAAGTTACCTAAGAGTTTTATATATCACGTTTCACCTGAGTAGTGAAAGAGGGGGAGGGGGGGCGGGTTGAAAACGATGTGCCGGAAGTCCGCTGTTTTTTTATTTTTTTTGGGGTTTTTTTGCATTTGCATTTGCATTTGCACAGAAATGTACAACAATTATGGCAATCTCTACAAAGATTCTGTTTTCCCAACATGAAATAGTATCAGAACAGGCTGAATTCCAACATATAGAAGATAGATAATGATCAGGAAGTACAAACAACAAGAAATAATTAAATAAAAACAAACCCCAAACAGAATCAAAGCAAACAAACAAACAAAACAAAACAACAAAAACAAACAAAAAATAAGACGTTATACCCTAGGGGTTTTCTAGCAGATCTAGTTCAATAATCATATGATTCAGAACCAGAGCTTGTTTTTTGTCCATAAATTTAACAGATGAGAGGAAGAGGCAGAGTTCTTTGTGAAAAGTAAAAAAGGACGGCTTTGTTTTCAGAAAACGACATTTGTGAATGAAGAATTTGCCCATAATAATTATTACATTTAGAACATTTTCAAGCTTCTTTTCTTAGAGAACCAAAGATAATATCATTTTTTGAAAATTCAAGTAAGTTTGGAATCTTTGGAAAGAGCCAGTAGTGCACATCATTCCACAGGGCTTTACAGAATATACAATTATAAAATAAATGTTCTGTTGATTCAATATCCCCATCACAAAAAGAGCAAGAATTATTATCAATAGCAAAGCGACGTCTGAGAAATTCTTTGGAAGGGTAAATACCAGAAAGGATTTTGTAGTGGACCTCCTTAGCTTTGGGTGGAATGGGAAGTTTTAGGTAATTTTTTCTGATCTCTTTCTTTTGATCACCGGAGAACAGATGTGAGATGGAATTTGGATTGCATCTATAAGGGAAAAAAACATTAGTAAATAATTCCCTAATTTGGGAGTTTTTCAGACTGTTAGCTGTAATGTTATGCCCATTTACCAAGAGTTCAGGGAGGTCAGGGGATCTATAGTCAGGGTTTGGAAAAATATTATATGCTGTACACAGAATGTTTTGAGGGATAGCCTTAGTAATTTTTTGAAATTCTTTGTTATTTATTTGCAGATTATAATTGGTGGTGAAATCTTCTAATAAAATTTCACCTCTATCATTTAACAAATGCATCACTGACCAGATGCCCTTATCGTACCATTTTTTTATAAAGATTGATTTGTTTCCAACGTTTATGTAACGACAGTTCCATAGGGGAGTGTTGTGTGGGCTATAGTTATGTTTGTATATTAATTTCCAGTATAATAAAACTTGCTGGTGAAAGGAAGAGAGCTTTATGGGAAGTTTTTTTTTTTTATGTCAAAATCACATCTAAGTAAATGATTAATTCTGCCTAGATCTGAGAATATTTTGCTTGGAATGTGAAACCAAAGGCTATTTTGACTTCTTAAAAATGACCTAAGCCAATTTATTTTTAGGGTGCCATTTAAGCTGTCAAATTCAATAGCTTACAAACCTCCATCTTCAAAATTTTTGACTAAATTACCTTGCCTGATATAGTGGGTTTTACGTTTCCATATAAAATCAAAGTTTAGCTGGTTAATAGATTTAATTGCTGATTTAGGCACTCCTACCGCATATGCAGGATATACTAGCCTGGAGATACTTTCCATTTTGGTGAGAAAAATTCTACCCAGAATCGATAAGTCTCTCTGAGCCAGTTGTTTAAATGAGTTCTACAAGTTTGGATTTTCTCCCAAATATTAAGGTTATCTAAATCAGTCTTATTCTTGGTTATATACACACCCAAATATTTGACAGTGGATTTAACAGGAATATTGAAAGTGTTAGAAATAGTACAATCATTTAAGGGTAAGATCTCACATTTGTTTAAATTTAGATTTAACCCTGAAGCTTTTGAGAAAGTTTCAATAATCTGCAGAATTTTGGGGATTTCATTCAGGTTATTTAGGAAAATAGTTGTATCATCGGCTAACTGGCTGATAGAGAGCTCTTTACCCAGGATAGATAACTTACCAAACTAAGCATTTTTAATCAGTATGGAAAGCATTTCTGTTGCTGCAATAAACAGCAATGGTGAGATTGGACATCCTTGTTTTATTCCTTTGCAAATCCTAAATCTTTGTGAGGTGCCACGTGGAAGACACACTGAACTGTTAGTATCTCTATACAGTAATTTGATTACATTAATTAAGTTACCTCCAAAACTGAACAAATCAAGGGCTTGAAACATAAATTCATGCTCTATCATGTCGAAGGCTTTGTAAAAATCTAAAAATAGAACAAAACCTTGGTTTTCAATTAGGTAGTTGTAGTCAATCAAGTCCAAATTAAGGCGGATATTATTATGAATTGAGCGGCCTTTTATAAATCCAGACTGAGTGTCAGAAATAATTTGATTTATGCCTGATTTTAACCGGTTTGCAAAAATATGTGTTAGAAGTTTATAATCATTATTTAATAGAGTAATTGGTCTTAAATGATCAAGAAGAGTCGGGTCTTTCCCAGGTTTTGGTCTGAGTGTAATTACCCCTTGTTTCATAGTGTGTGAGAACCATTTTCTAATATTTCTGTAAGCATTCCAAACACAAGGGTTCTAATATGAACCCAAAAATGTTTGTAAAAGTTACTGGTCAAACCATCACAACTTGGTGCTTTGTCTTTGGGTAAAGCACTTAAAGCTTTATCTAACTCTTCAATGGTAATTTTGCCCTCACAGGTCTTTTTTAAAATTTTCATCAATTTTAGGAATCAGGTGTTTGATAGATTGAAAAAAAGCCTCAGCCAATGGTCTAGAGCATAGGTGTCAAACTCTGGCCCGCGGGCCAAATTTGGCCCGCAGCCTAATTACATTTGGCCCGCAAAGCCATACCAAATTACTATTAGAGCTGGCCTACTGGTATTATACAGCTAATATATATATTGTTTAATATTAAGCTTTGCTTGTTCCATATTCAGTTTTTCAGCAAAACTTGTTTGATTCCATAAGAAAAGATTCATTCTTATATCTAGAGGAAGATTTTTTTTTCAATAAATATTAATGTTAGCCCGCAACTTTGTTCCAGTTTTGAATTTTGGCCCACTGTGTATTTGAGTTTGACACCCCTGGTCTAGAGTATGAAGAGGAGTACAAATTACTGTAAAAGGTAAAGATTTCTTTAGATATTAAATGAGGGTCAGTGCATAGCTGACTATCAATTTGTAGACTATTTAATAATAATAATAATAATAATAATAATGGATTGGATTTATATAGCACTTTTCAAGGCACCCAAAGCGCTTTATAATGCCACTATTCATTCACTCTCACATTCACACACTGGTGGAGGCAGCTACAGTTGTAGCCACAGCTGCCCTGAGGCAGACTGACAGAAGCGAGGCTGCCATATCGCGCCATCGGCCCCTCTGGCCAACACCAGGCGTTTCTCTCTTGTCTTATCTTTTCTAATCTACAGAAATATGCTGTACTTTTTTCCCCATCCTCGATCCACTTGGCTCGGGATCTCAGATATGCTCCTTTAGCCTTTTTAGTATAAATATTGTCTAAAGAAGACTGTAGAATACTTCTATATTGTTTGTCATTATCATTAAAAAAGGGTTTCGAGCAGATGTGATTAAGTTCTCTGATAACGTCAGTTTCTTTTTGCTTGTTCTGAAGAGCTATTATTTTACTGTGTTTAATTGAGATTTGACGTACTTTAAATTTAAAGAATTCCCAATTTTCTGTGTAAGAACTTGTGTTTTCATTAGCTGAAATAAGTTCTAGTTGTCGAAGTATTTCATTACTAAAATTTTCATTGGTAAGCAGAGATGAGTTAAATTTCCAGTAACCTTTATTATGAGAGTTTTTAAGTTGAGGAGTGACACTGAAATTTATCACACAGTGGTCGGTTAAAGGCGCAGCTGAGACACCCACATCTATACTATTCTGCATTAAACTGTCTGAGATTAGCCAGAAATTGATATGTGATTTAGCTGAACCACCAGGCTTGAACCACGAAAAGGACTGAACAAGTGGGTTTGCTAATCTCCAAGGATCTATTAGGTTGAGATTTAGACAGAAGTTGTTTAAAAATGAATTTATATGATGGGAATGGAATTTAGAGGGTGTCTTTCCTATGAGTTTCAATTTTATTACGAAAGTTTTTAAATAGTAAGGCTACCCCAGCTGATTTGTTAGTACCGTGAATAATTCTTTCCCCTCACTGACTAGACCAAAAATTTGCATCTGCCTCCACAGAGTGTGTTTCTTGTAGCAGTATACAGTTCGCCTTTACATTTTTACTTTTAACACTCTCTCTTAAGCCCCTAGTATTTAAAGACACACAGTTCAAGGCTCGCAAAATTTCAAAATCTCTGGTAGCCCTTCGGGCAGGCATTCTTCAGTTTTTGGTAGCCCAAAATAAATTTAAGTAGCCCAAATAAAAAAGAGAGCAATTTTTTATGTTTTGTTTCCTTTACAATATTATACATTAAAGTATAATATTGTAACGGAAACAAAAATTAATCAAAAAAATTGTTAAAATGCAAATCACAACAGCTGTATAAAAATTACAACCATCAACTCAAATACTTGGTTCTAATTGAACAGAAATTTCTATGAACTTGTAAGAACTGTGTAGAACATGAATCAGTCTGTGTCAGATCCTGAATTTGAAATTTCCACTGAAGTCACGGGTAAGAAGTAAGTGGAACCAAGATCTAGGCCATTTGCTTTTTGAAGTTTGCAAAGACTGCTAAATTTTGCCAGTGGTAGTTCACTCTTTGCAATATAGCACGCTGTTCTAAACAGATTTTTCAGGAGTTCTTGTTGTGCTTGGTTTATTTTTAGTATGTTTTTTTGCAATTGCTGTTTGTTTTGGGAAAGATACTGCAGACTGGGCAATAATGCATTTCTCATGGGTTCTGATGGGGTCTTTCTTAAAATTACTGGTCCCAGTAACAAAGGCTCCTGTCGACTCAGAAATCAAATGAAACTCACAACACACCTGGCAGAACATTATGTTATTTAGCTCGTCATATTCCAGCCACAGAAATTCTTTTGTCCATGAAACCAAAAAAGCTGCGCTTTCTTTTTGCCTCATAGTCTGATTTGTCATAACTTTTCCGTTTTGTGGTAAGCTTTTCTTTGGCTGCCCCTTCTTCACCCTGACCTGTCTTATTTAGCTGAGCAGAACTAAAATACCAGCGTAAATCCTGCTGCTTTTACACACGTACTTACATAACGGTCAGTGATTCTTTGCGCACTCAACCTCTCACATGTTTAAGCTGCGGGAGATTTCACTTGTTGCGTTTGAATAGTAAGCTAATGAGTGATAAGACGATGTCAGTGGAATTAATCGTCACTCACCAATCAGTGCTGCTGCTCTCTACACACCGTTCGCGCGATCGCAAAATGAAAGTGAAAGCAAAAAGCAAGCGCAAATTCAAACGCGATTTCAATATGTCACACATTGAAAGTGGCTCATCGATGCCAATGACATAATTACTCAGCTACATTGGCAAAAGAATGCAAAAGCATAGACATATATTTTCCTTCCTATGATAGCCCGACGGGCAGGGCTGAGTTAGATTTTGGTAGCCCGACTGGAAAATTCGCAAGCCCCGGGACGTCGGGCTAGCGATTTTGCGAGCCATGCAGTTGGAACTAAGGAATGACATAAAAAGGAAGTGAGAAAGCAAAATAAAGAGGTTGACTGTACTTCAAGTACCCAGATAAAAGTAGAACTCTATAAAATTGGGAGCACTTAATCCCTTAAAACTGAATTCAGAAAGTGCAAACGACCTCTATGAAAAATCATTATAGTAACGTACCAAATAGGCAATATAAACAGTAAGTATTGAACCTGCCTATTTAAAACTTTTGGCATTCTTAAACTTGGTTAAAGAACGTGACCTAAATAGAATTGTAAGCAAAACGCATTGTACTCATAGAGTAATATGCTGACTGGTTATTTGAATAGTTCGACAATAACCCAGGGAATACCCGAACTCCGTTGATGTAACCGGCATGCCCTCGGTAGTAGACGTTCTTCCCTTCAGCTCTGGCTCGCTCCATTTTAGGCCAAACTGCAGATCTTGCCTCCCGGTCTAGTTTGCAGAAATCTTGCTTGAAGTAGACGCCTAGCTCCTTGCACACCTGGGAATACTTAGGCTGTTTCCAGAAAGCGTCTCGGTAGTGCCTCATGGTAAACTGAACTATTATTTGTCGATGTCTACCCGCTTCTTTTTTCCCTAGACGATGGACGGTGTCCACTGCGTTGCCCAGTATGGAAGCCCAATGTGGCGCAATCTTAGCCAAGATGTCAATAACTTCTTTGCGAGTATCTTCGTCATTTTTTTCTTTCCGGCCCTGGATTTTCAAGTTCCAGCGACGCATGTATCGTTCTAGTTCCAACATTCTCTCTTTCAGCTCAGCGTTTTCTTTGTTTAGAACAGGAATGTCTTTTTCCAAACCAGCCTTAGCCCTACAGTCTTTTATATCGGCTGCGTTCATTTCAGCTAGCTTGGCAATGTTAGCCACCATTATCATGTTATTACTTAGCTGCACGCCGAAGTCATCGATCTTGTTTGTTAGCTTGTTAATGGCTTCTGTTATGGAGTTGTTGGTTTCCACACTTTGGGACACAGTACCCTTGCTAGGTGGTGTGGGTGCTTGGGTGGGCTTAGGTGGAGTTTTTCTTTTGACTGACGGTGTTGAAATCTCCATTGCATATTCATGGCCAGTGGGTGCGGAGCTCTTGGAAGCTACCGCTGGCTTAGCTGAAGCTTCTGCTTTTTCCTGCGTTATCATCTTCTCCTTTTAATGGCAGATTGGGTCCGTTCAATAGGTTTCAAGAGGTGAATCTAGTCCTTAAAAACTATAGGCAAAAACAGCAACCTACTTGGAATTCAAAAGTTGAGGTCTAAACAGGTCTACCGGGATTAGTGCACGACCGCTTAAAAGAAGTTGCCTGCCCCGACAGCCATCTTGCCGGACCCCCGTAAACACCGGAAGTCGGCTGTTGTCGCTAGTTCTAGTAAACCTCCCGGTCTGCTATGGAGCTGGTGGGTAACAGACGTCTCTGAAAACGTCCGAGTACGTTTGGAAATATATATCTTGATAAACCGAGCAGATATTTGAGGTTTACACAGCTAGATTCTTGCTTGAAAATAACTTACATGTTTATTTTGTGACCCAGAAAGAGTAATATTTAAAAGTTTTTAGTCTATCTAAAATATAACAGGACACTGACGTAAATTCTCGACCATCTCACACTGTTTAATCAGTTTTCTGTTTGATGTTCATTCAGCTGTGTGAAAACCACCCGGGGGATTAATAAAGTTTTATTTTATCTAATCTAATCTAATAACTTTAATCTCAGCCAAACCGATTTACTCACAAACAAATAAAACACTGAAAAAAACAACCAAACAATAACATTTTTAGGTTGTCTAAGTGACTTATTTATTACGTTTAACCTGGGTAGTGAAAGTCAGCGGTGATCTGAAAATGATGTGCCGGGAGTTGTGCCGTTCTCGGCGGCTTCAGTGACCCTCAAGCTCTTGGCTAGCTATCGAGCTGGTGGGTAACAGATGTCTCTGAAAATGTTGAAGCGCTTTTGCAAATATGTGATATCTTGATAAACCGAGCAGATATTTGAAGTTTACACAGCTACAT
Source organism: Neolamprologus multifasciatus (assembly GCF_963576455.1). Classification (NCBI taxonomy): domain Eukaryota; kingdom Metazoa; phylum Chordata; class Actinopteri; order Cichliformes; family Cichlidae; genus Neolamprologus; species Neolamprologus multifasciatus. Next base: position 80,853 of record NC_140439.1, on the reverse strand, counting down.
TCTCGCCTGAAAATATGTTAAAAGTTTATTTTGTGACCCAGAAAGATTAATAAGACTAATTTTAAAACTTAGTAGCAGCCGCCATTGCCGGAAACTGGAGTTTGGCTGGGATATGGTGGGCCACGAAGGACACAGCCGACCCATCCTTCAAATTCGGGGAAAAGGAGGACGCATTTGTCGGCTGCATTCGGAGGAGTCTACGAATTTGGGCAGCCTTTGGCGCGTCGCTGTGACATAATCGGTCTACAAATGCGTCCTCAGGAGGTTGCAGCCCATGAATTTGAACACGTACACTAGCTGTATCCCAAAACGTCGGCTGCATCCTTCGGAGGACCCGGACTTTGCGGTCTACGTGGGCCGGGTCCTTCAAAGACCGAGAAGGCCGGAAGTGCAAGGCTATGAAATGGGACGGTCTAGCCTTCAGATTTGCGTCACCGCTGTGTCGGTGGAGTTTAATAAACTCGGCCGTCTGTTCCTTGCTATCTAAAATATAACAGGACACTGGCGTAAATTTTCGACCGTCTCACACTTCTGTTTAATCAGTTTTCTGTTTAACGTTTATTCAGCTGTGTGAAAATCCCGGAGGAACCCACCCGATGGATTAATAAAGTTGTATTTAATCTAATAATCTAATAACTTTGATCTCAGCCAAACCGATTTACTCCGGAACACATAAAACACCGAAAAAAGGCAAACAATTACATTTTTAAGTTATCCGAGTGACTTATATATCATGTTTAACCTGAGTAGCGAAAAAGCGGGGGTCTGAAAATGATGAAGCCCGCGGCTTGCTATCGAGCGGGTGGGTAACAGACGTCTCTGAAAACATCGGCACACTTGCAAATATACGATGTCTTGATAAACCAAGCAGATATTTGTAATTTACACAGCTACTTTCTCGCCTGAAAATATGTTAAAAAATTTTGTGACCCAGAAAGATTAATAAGACAAATTTTAAAACTTAGTAGCGGCCGCCATTGTTGGCAGCTGAAATTTGGCTGGGCCGCGCTATGAATTCTGGGATATGGTGGGCCACGAAGGACACACCCGACCCATCCTTCAAATTCGGGGAAATTAAGGACTCATTTGTCGGCCGCATTTGAAGGAGTCGACAAATTGGGACAGCCTTCGTCGCCTGGCTGTGACGTAATCGGCCTTCAAATGCGGCCTCTGGAGGATGCAGTCGACGTTTTGGGACACAGCTACTGTCACTACCCGATCCGTACCGGAAACTTGATCGGTACCATACGTTTGCGTAAGGTGTCTACTTCCGGTCGACGCATTTTACGATAGTTATGGGACATCATTTTGATTAGATGAGTATCTGAGGCTGAGACCACAGGACTGTAAAACATGATTGTTGGGCTTCATTTCTGTACTGAACAGCCATTTTAAGATTAGTTAGTAAACAAGAATTAGCTAATGTTGTTCATGAGACTAAAGTCATCTCACTTTGGTAATGTAAATATTTATTGTCAGATTATTATGATATATATATTACAGCAGTGGGCTTGAACTCTGTGTCAAAGATTCAAGTTGCAGTTATTTATTCAATTCAATTCAATTTTATTTATGTAGCGCCAAATCACAACAAAAGTCGCCTCAAGGCGCTTCATAGATACAGAGAAAAACCCAACAATCATATGACCCCCTATGAGCAAGCACTTTGGCGACAGTGGGAAGGAAAAACTCCCTTTTAACAGGAAGAAACCTCCGGCAGAACCAGGCTCAGGGAGGGGCGGGGCCATCTCCTGCGACCGGTTGAGGTGAGAGAAGGAAGACAGGATAAAGACATGCTGTGGAAGAGAGACAGAGGTTAATAACAGATATGATTCAATGCAGAGAGGTCTGTTAATACATAGTGAGTGAGAAAGGTGACTGGAAAGGAAAAACTCAATGCATCATGGGAATCCCCGGCAGCCTACGTCTATTGCAGCATAACTAAGGGAGGATTCAGGGTCACCTGGTCCAGCCCTAACTATATGCTTTAGCAAAAAGGAAAGTTTGAAGCCTAATCTTAAAAGTAGAGATAGTGTCTGTCTCCTGAATCCAAACTGGAAGCTGGTTCCACAGAAGAGGGGCCTGAAAACTGAAGGCTCTGCCTCCCATTCTACTTTTAAATACTCTAGGAACAACAAGTAGGCCTGCAGAGCGAGAGCGAAGTGCTCTAATAGGGTGATATGGTACTACAAGGTCATTAAGATAAGATGGGGCCTGATTATTTAAGACCTTGTATGTGAGGAGCAGGATTTTGAATTCAATTCTGGATTTAACAGGAAGCCAATGAAGGGAAGCCAAAACAGGAGAAATATGCTCTCTCTTTCTAGTCCCTGTCAGTACTCTTGCTGCAGCATTTTGGATTAGCTGAAGACTTTTCAGTGAGTTTTTTGGACATCCTGATAATAATGAATTGCAGTAGTCCAGCCTGGAAGTAATAAATGCATGAACTAGTTTTTCAGCATCACTCTGAGACAGGATATTTCTAACTTTAGAGATGTTGCACAAATGGAAGAAAGCAGTGTTACATATTTGTTTAATATGTTCATTGAAGGACATGTCCTGGTCAAAAATGACTCCAAGGTTCCTCACAGTGTTACTGGAGGCCAAGGTAATGCCATCCAGAGTAAGAATCTGCTTAGATACCATATTTCTAACCTTTTCAGGGCCGAGTACAACAACCTCAGTTTTATCTGAATTAAGAAGCAGAAAGTTAGCGGCCATCCAGGTCTTTATGTCTTTAAGACATTCCTGCAGTTTAACTCATTGGTGTGTGTTATCTGGCTTCATGGACAGATAGAGCTGGGTGTCATCTGCATAGCAGTGTAAATGTATGCTATGTCTTCTAATGATGCTGCCTAAGGGAAGCAAGTATAATGTAAACAGAATTGGTCCTAGCACTGAACCCTGTGGAACTCCATAATTAACCTCAGTGTGTGAAGAGGACTCTCCATTTACATGCATAAACTGGAGTCTATTAGATAGATATGATACAAACCACTGCAGCACAGTACCTGTAATACCTACAGCATGTTCTAATCGCTCTAATAGGATATTATGGTCAACAGTATCGAATGCTGCACTAAGGTCTAGCAGGACAAACACAGAGATGAGTCCACTGTCAGAGGCCATAAGAAGATCATTTGTAACCTTCACTAAAGCTGTTTCTGTGCTGTGATGAGCTCTGAAACCTGACTGAAACTCTTCAAATAAACCATTCCTCTGCAGATGATCTGTTAGCTGTTTGACAACTACTCTTTCAAGGATTTTTGATATGAAAGGAAGGTTGGAGATTGGCCTATAATTAGCTAAGACTGCTGGGTCTAGAGATGGCTTTTTGAGTAAAGGTGTAACTGCAGCCAGCTTGAAGGCCTGTGGTACATAGCCGATTATTAGAGATAGGTTGATCATATTTAAGATCGAAGAATTAATTAATGGCAGGACTTCTTTGAGCAGTTTTGTAGGAATAGGGTCTAAAAGACACGTTGATGGTTTGGAGGAAGTAATTATTGAAGTTAACTCAGAAAGATCAATTGGAGAAAAAGAGTCTAACTTAACATCAATGGTACTAAGAGTAGCTGTAGATAATATTAGATCTGTGGGATGATTATTGGTAATTATTTCTCTAATGATAAAAATTTTATTTGTGAAGAAGTTCATGAAGTCATTACTAGTTAACGTTAAAGGGATGGTTGGCTCAACAGAGCTCTGACTGTTTGTCAGCCTGGCTACAGTGCTGAAGAGAAACCTGGGTTGTTCTTATTTTCTTCAATCAGTGATGAATAGTAAGATGTTCTGGCTTTGTGGAGGGCTTTCTTATAAAGCAGCAAACTATTTCTCCAGGCTAAATGATGATCCTCTAAATTTGTGACACGCCATTTCCTCTCCAGATTACGAGTCATCTGCTTTAGGCTACGTGTTTGAGAATTATACCACGGAGTCAGGTACTTCTGATTAGAGACCTTAGTTTTCACTGGAGCTACAGTATCCAGAGTCGTACGTAGTGAGGAGGTGAAATTTTTAACATGATAATCGACCTCTGTTGGGGTAGCGTTCAGATAGCTGCTCTGCTCTGTGTTGGTACAGGGCATTGACGATGATAACAGTGGCTGGATTATATTCTTAAACTTAGTTACAGCGCTTTCAGAAAGACATCTACTGTGATAAAGTCTACTCTCCACTGCTGTGTAATCAATTATTGTAAATGTAAATGTTATCAGGAAATGATCAGACAGGAGAGGGTTTTCAGGAAACACTGTTAAATGTTCAGTTTCTATGCCATATGTTAAAACAAGATCTAGAGTGTGATTAAAGTGGTGGGTGGGTTCTTTTACATTTTGAGAGAAGCCAACTGAGTCTAATAACAGATTAAATGCCATGTTGAGGCTGTCATTTTTAGCATCTACATGGATGTTAAAATCACCCACAATAATTACTTTATCTGAGCTCAGAACTAAATTAGATATAAAGTCTGAGAAATCAGACAGAAACTCTGTGTAAGGCCCAGGTGGACGATAGATGATAACAAGTAAGACTGGTTTCTGAGTTTCACAGCTGGGGTGGACAATGTTAAGCATCAGGCTTTCAAATGAATTAAAAGTCTGTCTTGGTCTTTCATTAATTAATAGACTGGTGTGAAAAATTGCTGCCACACCGCCCCCTCGGCCTGTGCTTCGAGATTTCTGGTAGTTAGAATGACTCGGGGGTGTTGATTCATTTAAACTAACATAATCATCCTGCTGCAACCAGGTTTCTGTAAGGCAGAGTAAATCGATTTGTTGATCAATTATTAAGTCATGTACTAACAGAGACTTGGAGGAGAGAGACCTGATATTTGATAATCCACATTTCACTGTTTTACTCTTTGGTTCAGATGTGGATACTGTATTGTTCTTTCTTTGTAAATGTTTATGTTTAAGTTGTTTGTTGCTGGTTTTTAGTTTGTTTTTTGTCTTTTTGGGAGCTGACACAGTCTCTATGGAGATGGGTTTTTGGGGGGTAGCAGGAGGAGAGAAGCTGCAGAGAGGCGTGTAAGACTGCAACTCTGCTTCCTGGTCCCAACTCTGGATAGTCATATTTTGGGGGTTTAATAAATTTGTCCATATTTCTAGAAATGAGAGCTGCTCCATCCAAAGTGGGATGGATGCCGTCTCTCCTAACAAGACCAGGTTTCCTCCCGAAGGTTTGCCAATTATCTATGAAGCCCACATCGTTTCTGGGACACCACTCAGACAGCCAGCAATTTAAGGAGAACATGCGGCTAAACATGTCACTCCTGGTCTGATTGGGGAGGGGACCAGAGAAAACTACAGAGTCCCACATTGTTTTGGCAAAGTTGCACACCGATTCAATATTGATTTTAGTGACCTCCGATTGGCGTAACCGGGTGTCATTACTGCCGACGTGAATTATGATTTTACTGAATTTACGTTTACCCTTAGCCAGCAGTTTTAAATTTCCTTCAATGTCGCCTGCTCTGGCCCCTGGAAGACAATTGACTATGGTTGCTGGTGTCTCTAGCTTCACATGTCTGAGAACAGAATCACCAATTACCAGAGTTTGACCCCCGGCGGTGTGTCGCCGAGTGGGGAAAAACGGTTAGACACATGAACGGGTTGGTGGTGTACCTGGGGCTTCTGTTTAGGACTATGCTTCCTCCTCACCGTCACCCAGCCGCCCACTTTCCCAAGCTGCTTGGGGTCTGCCGGGAACAGCTAGCGGGGCCTATGCTATCTTCGGCTGCACCAGCTACAGGGGCCTGGCTAGCTACGGGTGAATGAAGGGTGCGAAGCAGAGTCTCCAATTCAGTAATCCTGGCCTCCAGAGCTGCAAATATGCTACATTTGTTACTCATATCATTACTGCTAAAGGAGGCCGAGGAGTAACTAAACATCTGACACAATGAGCAAGAAAGTGCAGGAGGGACAGGTGAAGTAGCCATGGTGCTAACGAGTCGGCTATGAGCTAAGCTAAGCTAGCGAAACAGTACAAAGACAGTGAGTGAATACTTTGGCTATAAATTAGGTAGTGAGTACACAGAAAGTGTGCTTCGGATGAAGCACGTGAAGATTATACTCTGAAAAAAGAATGTATTTAAAAGTTGTTAATTAAATTTCTAAGCAAATAAGCTACTCAGAAACACCACTGTGTTTGAGCAGGAACAGGAAGTGATACTCTACCGCAGAGCGAGCGAACACCAAGTGACAGCGCCACCAAGAGTGCAGGTTTATATTTCCTATCACCTTAAATATTCACTAACAGACATGTATCTGTGACAGTGTATATATAGATGTATTATGCATATGTATTTATGTATTATGTATTCTGCATGAGAGATAAATATTGTTTGTTTAATATGTTTAATATATTACATTACATTTGGCTCATTGCTTACATATATTTATAAAAAGCAAATGTACGAGCTGTGATAACTGTGTCTGATAGAATGAAGAGTAGACTGATATATGAAATATTCCTATATTGGGTGAGAAAATCAGACCATGTCATAACTGCTTTAAGTCATACAGAATAGATATGAGAGCCTTAAACAGGCTGACTTCTGCTAAATGGGTCAAACTGGGCAGAAAGTCTACAAACACATAACATCCTTATAGAATATGATGTGACACTATAGATCAACTTACCTCAGGATATATAAAGCATATAAACAATTACAGCAATATGATGCAACAAACGCAGCAGTACTAGTAATCCAAAATACTCAAAGCTTCATAGAACTGAAACAAACATTTATTTTTAGCTCCATTCTGCTGCTGATACATACTTTAGGTTTCTGAACATTAAACTTGTTGCTGCCTTTCGTAGTGTGTAACTTGAAGGCCCTGAGTACTTTCTCCCACACTGAAAACACTGGGATGATAACATTATTTGAACATTACCTAATAAGACTGATTCAGGACAGACAGTTAGTTATGTTAAACTTTCCTAGCAGTCCTTCACAAACAGGGAACAGTCTGTCTATTCTCTCCATCTGTCAGCTGCTGCTGGCTCTTCCTCCTCCTCTTCCTCACACACTGCTGAGTTTGTCCTGGTGGATCATCAGGGGTGCAAAGCCTCACAGATGATGTGCAGCAGTGGGTCCCTCAGTCTGTCCTCACTCTGGACACTTGCAGTTGTCACACATGGAAATCAAATGTGTGATAAGCTGCAGGATTCAAACACAAGTGTAACTTATAAATACATGTTCATACTTTTATTCCACAATCAGAGAGAAAGAAACAGAGAGAGAGTTCAGGACAGACAGACAGGTGACAGTCTCAGGTGTATACACTGCTACAAAACAGCACAAGAGGAGGATTTAGTGTTTGTGTTATTACGAGTGCTAAACAGCTCTCCCAGATGGTACAGTGGACAGATGAGTGACTCCTGTGATTAAAGCATCTTTCTTTCAGCTTAACGAGTGAACCGTCAGCTCGTTCAAACACACGTTAAAGTCCGTTTGGCTCGACACCACCGAACAGAGGCTGCAATATAACATAGCTAACATTAACAGTGCAGTGAATCCTGCTTGTGCTGTGATATTCAGGACTGCAAACCGAGCAGCATCACTGACTTTCAGCTTGTTGTGTTTGTGGATATATGACTGACTTAAATTATCCATAAAATCATCACATTCTCTGTAAGATTAAAGTCAACTATATATATTTTTTAAAGTAAAGGCTTTAAAACCAAGTTAACGCTTAAAGTACAAACATCGCTAATGGCAAATAACTTTGCCGACATGTGGCCAACAATAATGTTTTAATGTTCTTCGTTATTAAACATTCGCACATAAATAAGTGACATCATATTCAGTACTTACTTTTGACAGTTCACTCTTCGGCCGCTCCCTTCTGCCGTCTGCTGTGTTTTCCGGCAAAATTATCCACACCCACCGCCGCGCTATGAATTGTGGGATATATGGGACCACGAAGTGTGCACCGGACCACGCTTGACATTTGGGGAAATCGACGGCGCATTTGGAGTACGCATTTGAAGTACACTTCGAATTGGGACAGCCGTCGTCGTGTGGCGGTGATGTAATCGCACTCAAAATGCGTACTTCAAGCGTGCGGTCTCTGAATTGGGACACAGCCTGAGAGTCCACAGAGGAGGCAGCATGCGTGATGACGTAACATTGACGTAGCATTGTTTCTCTCGCCTTTACCTCCTTTACTGTCACTGTGATGAATATTTACACACGAGACTCTGACGCAAAGCCAGACAGCATGCTAATGCTAAGCTAACACTAAGAGTTCTTAGAGATATGAGTTTAAAAAAAAAATGATTAAAGAAAGCTGTGTCTCAGATGGAGTGTATGTTAGTCCATCAGACGTGACCTCTGCAGCTCTCAGTTGATGTTCACATGAATGATTTGTGTTTTCTCTGTAGGTGAAGGTAGAAAGTGTGTGTGAGCTGATGTGAATTCAGCAGCATGGATCAGTGTGAGGACAGAGAGGAGGGAGTCCGTCCCTCTAAAACCACTCTGTGTGGGGAACATGAGAGCCAGACCAAAGCTCAGAGGTGAGATGACCATCTTTAACTGTCCGTGACTCTTTCCCATGTCACAGCTCATCACTCACATCACTGCTCCATCATTATTCACAGGAACCCACCTGGACCAGAACCCGATTCAGATTCTGACTCAGATTCCAGCTGTGTGTCCTTCAAGAGTTGCCAGTCCAGAGCTTCCCCCATTGATTTTAAAGTCTCTGCAGCAGACAGGTGAGCTGTTAGTAAGATGAACTGATGTCAGTTTTGTGTCTGATTTAAATGATTTTGATGTTTCCTGGTCTCTAAAATGCATCTCTGTAGCAGAGCAGTTTCTCAAAGGACACACAGGCTCAGCTGTAACTGTCAGTTTATCTGTTTTAGGACACATTTGGACAGAATTGGCTGTTTTTAACTATTTATTTTAATCACAGGTGTAAATTTAGACCTCACACATCTGGATCCTGTTATGGAAATGTTAACAATAACCTGCCTATACCTCCTCCCTCACAGAGAGAATTGTGACCTTGTTTTCTGCTTAGCCATCACCTAAGGATTTACATCCCTGATAAGCAGAAGGAGCCTCACTATCTGTTTAACGTCTCCCATTACAATGGCCTCACTGTGTTTACTTTCCACATGCATGTAAAGTAGTGGCAGGAGTGCTCTTACTATAGTAAAGTGAGAAAGTAATATTACTATAACTAATGTGATATGATTAAATATGTGATTAATACATGAGAAAAGAAATCTGCCACCACATTCCACCCTTTGTGATACCACAATTAAGAATCACATAAAAACATGGAGATTTATTTTCTAACTACTGAACATAACATCAGCACAATTGCGTACTCAAAGAAATTCCATAATTTGCATCCTCCCTATAATCAGAAGGAAAAAAAAACAAATTCACACTTTATGGTCATCTTCGCTCCATCTGAGTCTCCACCCTTTCTTCAAAGGATGGCAGTTATACCATAAAAGAAAACACAATATGAGATCATATACAAAAATGAAACAGCCTTCGTTGTTCATCTGCAAAAGAAAACTTTAACCTTAGTTACATCAAGCTGCTCTTTCATAAGAACCTGTTGTTTAGATAAGGAAGTCTTTCAGTGTGTGATATATTTTCCACTTTATCATTAAATTCATCAACCCATGTTTCCCAATTTATTAACGGTTTCTGTAAAAGACCCTCATCCCCAGTGTTATTAGGGATTGAGGCACACATGCCTCACCAAACATCACACACACTCCTTTGTGCCATTTGCTTTGCCCTGTCCAGATGTTTGCCATAAAGGACAGTGACTATATTTGTACCTAAGTGAATACCACAAACCTAAACTAACTTCAAAGTTAGTGCTTCCCAAAGTCTGGGGTAAAACCCAGAAGTAGCCATGAATTTCCACATAGCCAACATATGTCAAACACTTCTGATCTATATTTTACAACAGAATTATAGCCCTATATATAGTCTATGCAGTGTAATGTACTCTTTACTATTGTAGGGCCATCAGCCTGTTTAAAAGGTGTAAACCCTCTCAAGGGCATTTACAATTGTCTTTACTGTGCCCACATCAGTGATTGGGTAAACCAAAACAACCACATTTAACTCTGGAAGAACAACCTCCTTCTTTAGGTGCTTCCAGCATGTTTGAGGCCGATCAAAATTCCTCAATGAAATGTGATGAACCCAAAATCCTACCTTCACGGTGTCAAACAATGTGTCAAAGTTGAGTACACATGTCAAAAGAACTCACAACTGTTGTTACTATGTTTACTCAGACAATGAAGGCCTAATGAACTGATCAGGAAGTGACATGCTAGAAAATCAGTCTGCCTACCCTACAAAATGCGCACAAGTTACTGTAAAACTTGCATGCTATAATTACTCCAATCACTTTTACTCATGCTCAGGACTCTAACAGAGTTTGTGATGAGTTATGTAAATGCATATCATTTATAAAATGATTATTAATGTCACACCAACGACCTCCTTAACTTAAAAACATACTAAGCTTTCCAGGGAAAGTGATTGGCTGTTTTAAGCAGGTGTTATCTGCATTCACTCGCTGATCCCTCTGGGGTGGCACACAGTCTGCTCTGCCTTGGCATGCCCTTGTTGGAGGAGGGCGCTCTTTTCACCCCTCACCCTCTCGTTCCAACGCAGCTGTATGGTTATTGCTGGGGTTCTTGAATCTTCTCACGATGACTAGTAGGGCCCCAAACCGCACGACCTTTGACCTCAACCACTGCCTGGGCTGTCAGCTCTGCTATGAATGGTCCCTGCTTCTCGCTGGGTCTCTGTAGACTTCTGATCAGCACTGTGATGGACCGCGCAGTGAAGGAAACTTGAACTAGAAAAAAATGATTTTTTATTTAACCCAAAAAACATAATTGTTAACTCATGCAAAAAGAATCAAAATCTTGGGCCCATAAAAGAGGTCAAAATAACACTACTGATAACTCAAACAAACTGACCTAACTTAACGAGACAAAGGGGAAACTTAAATAGTGGCTGATCAGCCTACAAAAAACACAAGAAGGGGTAAAACACACAAAACCTAACTAAACCTAACATAATGAACTCCAATCCCCCCCCCCCCCCCCCCCCCCCATGGTCCCGAGTTATGGCATGAACCAATTTGCAGTCTTCCTTTAAAGCTCGCTCCGCCCCTTTTCCACCTCTTGGCTCCTTAATCAAGGGACTGGAACAGCTGCAACTAAGGTAACTCAGAAGATTAATCATACATAACAGTGTAAACTAAAATGTGCGCACTTATTTTAGAATGCAGTGTTATGTGGATATGTGAATTAACTCTAAACCAAAACCAGTTATTTATTGTCCTGTAAATTAATTCCTATATTTAAAGAAAGACAAATGTGAATGCAATGTTACTTATAAGCGTCTACACTAACATGCTGGGTATTACCACTGTGTGGCTGTAAGTGCAGCCATCACACACTCCCCCTCTTCAGATCTCTCCCTGGGACAGCGAGAGAGACAGTCTGCAGTGCAGTTATCCTTGCTGGGGATGTGGTTGATGGTGAACCGGAATGGCTGGATTGCAAGGTACCATCGCGTGATCCTTCCATTTGTGTCCTTCATTTTCTCTATCAATTGAAGAGCCTCGTGGTCTGTTTCCAATATGAACTCCTGTCCGAGAAGATAATACCTAAAGGAGTCCAGGGCCCACTTGATGGCCAGTGCCTCCTTCTCGATGGTTGAGTATCGTACTTCCCTCGGAAACAGCTTGCGGCTGATGAAGGCCACTGGATGACATTCTCCAGGCGGTCCCTGTAACAGAACAGCTCCCAATCCTCTCTCTGAGGCATCAGTCTGAAGAATGAAATTTCTCTCAAAATCAGGGCTGTGCAAGACTGGGCTCTTACTCAGAGATTGTCGTAGGTCCTGAAAAGCCATCTTAGCCTCCTCTGCCCAGGTGATCTTATTGGGACTTCGGGCACCAGTCAGATCCGTCAGAAGAGCTGCCCTGGCGGAGAAATAAGGGATAAACCGATGATAGAATCCTGCCATACCTAAAAATGATCTCAGCTGTTTTCTGGTCTCTGGCAAGGGACAGGATTCTATGGCGGTGACCTTATTGACTTGAGGTTTTATTACTCCATTTCCAATCACAAACCCAAGGTACTCAGTTTCAGCCTTGGCAATGGCACACTTAGCTGGATTAACAGTCAACCCTGCAGACTGAAGACGCCCCAATACCTTCTCCAGGTGTTGCAGGTGTTCTTCCCAGGTAGAACTGAAAATCACTATGTCATCAAGGTAGGCTGCAGCAAAATCAGACATGTCAGACAGTACCTGGTCCATCAGTCTCTGGAATGTTGCCGGGGCACCATGCAGTCCAAAGGGCATGACTTTAAACTGGAACAAGCCCCACGGCGTCCGGAAAGCAGTCAGCTCTTTTGAGCGCTCAGTCAGTGGTACCTGCCAATAACCCTTGCAGAGGTCTATTGTTGTCAGGTATCTGGCCTTCCCAAGGCGCTCCACCATGTCATCAATGCGGGAAGTTGGATATGAATCAAATTGTGATATTGCATTCAGGTACCTGAAGTCTATGCAGAAACGGATACTGCCATCCTTCTTTGGCACCAGGACCACCGGATGGCACCACTCACTCTTCGAGGCTTCAATTATTCCTAGTGACAACATCAGGTCGATCTCCTCTTTCAACGGGATCAGTAGACGCTCAGGTATCTTGTAACTCATTCTCCTCACAGAAGCTCCATCTTTCAACACAATGTCATGTTCCACAATGTCCGTTCTACCAGGATTTTCACTGAACACATCTAATTTACACAGGTTTCTCACCTGAGCCTGTCTTTCCTCAGGAAGATGGTTGAGATCCAGGTCCTGAGGAGTGGGTTTTGGCAGATACTGATCATCCACTTCCTCCTCCTCCGAAACCTCCCGGATCAGAAAGACATCTGCTTTTGGTCTCTCCACCCATTCCTTAAGCAGGTTAATGTGCAGTACTCTGCTGGAGCGGGGCTGATCTGGAATAGCGACCTTATAGGTTGTTTGTCCAAGTTTCTATTGGATCCCACATGGCCCTTGCTACTTTGCTAACAGCTTACTGTCATCACTTGGAAGAAGCACCAGCACCTTCTGACCAGGACTGAAGGATCTTTGCCGAGCTGACTGGTCGTACCAGGCCTTCTGGTGCTGCTGTGCTTCTGCTTTGTGGGCTTGGGCCAGCTCCGTCATCTTCTCCAACCGTTCCTGCATCTGGACAACATAAGAGACAACATTGACAGCCTGTGATCTTTCTTGGTCACCCTCTGTTAAGAGATATATTCTAAAACACTTCTTCAGCAGAGAATCAGAGAGGAGAAAAACACAGATTTTCTTGCTAGCAAGGGCAGTCACCAGAGCGCACGCACAAGAGTGAGGCTCAGAGACTCGCAACTCTGAGACTGCCCTGGTCTTTATTTATACTTCAGTGGGCGTTTGTTCCTTACATTGGAATGTGGAGGTGTATATGTATGTGTGTGTGTGTACGTGTGTGTGTCAGAGTGTGACCCCATAAATGACTTCCCTTAACCTGCTGGTCTGGAAAATCCAACAGTTCATCTATATGTAAAAAAGGGCACCTACACTAAAACCGACATAGCTACGTTAATCCTACCGTAAAACAATAAGACAAGGTACGACCTTTCCCACGCTCCCAGGATGTGGGTGTGAATGCCAGAGCACTCTGGGACCTCAACCTTTTTGCAGTGGCTCTGATGTATCCAGGAGGGTCTCTCCGCTATTTTGCAGGCAGTTGGAGTGGTTAGAAGCACTTGAAATGGCCCCTCCCACCGTGGCGAGCTCCAATTTTTCCTTTGGAGTACTCGGACAAGGATCCAATCACCTGGCTTCAACCTGCAAGAAATAGGTGAAAGAGAGTCAACTTCTCTGTTTGTCACCTTCTGGACTGCTCTAGGAACCACCAACTGTGATGCTGAACCCTGCTGACGATACAAAAGGCCATCTTTCAGCAGAAACTCCCCCTTGCTGTTCAAATCTTGCTTAGTTCCTTGGTTCCTCTCTGCAGCTTTCTGGAACAGAGATGTTAGAGATGGATCGTCATGTTGCATTTCAATAATATTAACAGGGATTTTAAAACCCAAAGGTAACTCAGGCTCTGTGCTAGGAGCTGATCGTATGTAGAAACTTCTCTTGCCTTCTCTGTCCACGTGACTTACGAGACTTCCCGGGTGCAGTCTCTCTGTCCGCATCATAGAAGGGCAAGGCACGTAGTGGGTGTAGGGACTCCTCTTTCTTCTTAGCTTGAGCTTTTGTTACTGCAACATTGCATGTATGACTAGGATTCAGCAAGTCAAACAACACAGGCAGATTCTCTGCAACACCAATATTTAGAATATACATTTGTCCTTGTACCTTGATGTACAGATCTGCACAGATCTGCTGTTGGATATGACCTCTCATCTCCATGAATGCAGCAAACAGGGATTCTCTCCACATTATTAACTTTATTTGCGGGAACAAAGTCTCGGTGCACAAGAGTCTGAGTGCTTCCTGAGTCAACCAGGGCCTTTAATGGTTTCCCATCAACCTCAACTAATGTCATTTTGAAACCATTCTCAAACTCCACTTTAGGCTCCACACTGTGTCGGGGCACAAAACACATCTGAGTTATTTTTGTAGAACTCTTCGGGCACATCGGTTTTGTGTGGCCTTCCATCCCACACAAAAAACAAATCAGTCTTAGGTGGGGGTCTTGACGGTATATTGACAAACTGGCTCTTTGGAGGTTTACTCACCCCTGCTTTCTGGTAGTGAGGGACAGATTTTGAAACGTCTCTCATTTTCCATGCTGTGTGGCTCCATGGCTGTCCTTTTCTCCGTGCTGCCACAAACACATCAGCCAGCTCTGCAGCCACCACAGCAGAGTTTGGATTGCGTTCTTTAATCCATATCTGTAACTCAGGAGACAGCATTCTCAAGTATTGTTCTAAAATTAATATTTCACCAACCTCATGCACCGTTTTTCCTTTTGGCTTTACCCACTTCTCATATAACTCTTTCAATCTTACATATAGTTCTTTTGGATTCTCATCAGGTTTTACCTCCAGTGAACAGAATCTCAGTCTATATGTCTCAGGATTAATGCCATATTTTTGAAGGATAGCTGCTTTAACTTTGTCATAGTCTAGAGAGTCATCCATATCCATATGAACATACGCACCTCTTGCTTTGCCAGTGAGTAAAGGAATCAGATGAAAAACCCAGTCCATTTTTTGCCGCCGGCAAACTACAGCCATGCGTTCAAAGGTTGTTAAAAATGTTCAAGATCATCCTCCTCTGTCAATTTTTCCAGCCTGGGTTCATAAAGAGACTGACCTGATTGAGGATGTATTTGCTCATTACTGGAGCCAGCACAGGGAGGATCCTCCTCTTCAAAGGACTCTACCTCTGGTTGTTCAGGTTCCTCCATTTGAGGCTCAGGGACCGGGGAGGTACGAGCTTGCACTTCTACCTGCAACAGCTGAAACTGATGTTGCAGTGCTCTAAAGCGCTGTTCCTGGCGGGTAAACTCCTCCCTTCTTCTTTCTTCCTGGGCCTCCTGCTGACCCATATGAGAACGAAGGATGGAAATCAGTTCTGACATTGTCGGCTCCTTACCTTGGCTCTCAGTGCTATCCACCCCTCCAGAGGCTCCATTTTCCTCTCCTCCTTCTACTTGCACTACCACTCAAACTGGCTGGTTTTTACAATCTCCTTTTGCTCCTCTGCCACTCCTTCCCATTCTGTGCATGGCTTGATAAATGAAGAGGGGGAAAAAAAGAGAAAAAAAATCCTGTGCCTTCAACTGCTGATCCCACTCCTGACACCACTTGTGATGGACCGCGCAGTGAAGGAAACTTAGGCACAGGTTAATGTCCAAAAAAATGATTTTTTTATTTAACCCAAAAAACATAATTGGTTAACTCATGCAAAAAGAATCAAAATCTTGGGCCCATAAAAGAGGTCAAAATAACAGAACTCTACTCAAAGTTGACAACACTACTGATAACTCAAACAAACTGACCTAACTTAACGAGACAAAGGGGAAACTTAAATAGTGGCTGATCAGCCCACAAAAAACACAAGAAGGGGTAAAACACACAAAACCTAACTAAACCTAACATAATGAACTCCAATTCCCCCCCATGGTCCCGAGTTATGGCATGAACCAATTTGCAGTCTTCCTTTAAAGCTCGCTCCGCCCCTTTTCCACCTCTTGGCTCCTTAATCAAGGGACTGGAACAGCTGCAACTAAGGTAACTCAGAAGATTAATCATACATAACAGTGTAAACTAAAATGTGCGCACTTATTTTAGAATGCAGTGTTATGTGGATATGTGAATTAACTCTAAACCAAAACCAGTTATTTATTGTCCTGTAAATTAATTCCTATATTTAAAGAAAGACAAATGTGAATGCAATGTTACTTATAAGCGTCTACACTAACATGCTGGGTATTACCACTGTGTGGCTGTAAGTGCAGCCATTACAAGCACCCAGACTCAGTCAGGAGATTCCACCCTTGGGATGATTTCTTCCAGCAATACTCTGGCTCCTGCACCTGCATCTCTTTACTAGGAGGGAAAACTTCTAACCATTTGGAAAACATGTCAACCATCATCATAATAATAATAATGGATTGCATTTATATAGCGCTTTTCGAGACCCTCAAAGCGCTTTACAGTTCCACTATTCATTCACTCTCACATTCACACACTGGTGGAGGCAGCTACAGTTGTAGCCACAGCTGCCCTGGGGCAGACTGACAGAAGCGAGGCTTCAAACCACATTTTCCTTTCAGTTCAGTGAAGTTTACTTATAGGTCATCAAAACCTTATCTGAACATGGACCCCCCCGTAGAGGTTTTAATACCTGTACATGAACTGTTAATCCCACAAATCACAGTAAAAAGCCATGGACAAAAACACTCATGGAAAAGATAAAAAAACATTGTTTCATGTTAAACCTAGAATCCCTCCTTTTGACACATGGTCCCTCCCATGAGGCCACTCCTCAGAACTAGGAGAATAACAAAAAGGAAAAGGTTAGTTACACAAATTCTTAAGACAACATCAGGGCTTCTCCTCCGGAGTAATTTCGCTTCAGCCCTGTAAACCCTGTGTTAAAGACTAAAATCAGCATTAATGTCATGCTAAGTGGGTCTAACTCTTGGCTCCGCATGGAGCCTGCATCCACACCACAATTACCTAGAAACCAAAATTGGTGAGTAAATGCAAACTTCACACTTACAAACAACTGTAGGGTCATAGGAGCAATAAGGCATCCCACACCACAGACACAAGTGTGCCATATGCAGTTTATTTCCCCAGATAATTAAAAACACTACTGTTACCATAATTTACCCAAATCATGAATCACCCCATGTGTTTAATCAAAACTACCGTAACCAGTGACTTTTCTTAAGTAATGTCACTCACGTGTTTTCACACTATGAGCTCAACAGTGATATGATAATGAGCCCAACAGTAAGATGTTCTGTAATCACTGCACAACCTGTTTCATTTCACTTATGTCTGTTTGTGTCTGTGCCGAATCCTCCACAAGCACTCTTAGAGAGAAACAAACATTAGCAAAACATATGAAGCATCCTGGAGGTTTTTCCTGGATCAACAGATTCCAGAGGTGCTGCAAAAAGATCATAAAGTTAACACTCTGCTGTAAAAGAGGTAATACTGGTTTCAAACACAGTATGTTTGGCACTGTATTCACATTTTCTCAACAACATAGTGTAATTGCATAACCAACATATAACCTGCAATCACAGTTGCCTTCACACATAAACCCAGTAATCCTGTGAGAAAAAAAAAATTAACCAGTTGTTTGTCCTACTATAAATCACAGAATCAGATCACATGATGAACTCTCTGCTGTAGAAAAGAGAATGTAAATGTTAGCGCCAAGCAGGTGTAAACACACTTTCTCACAGTGACCTCTGCATTTGGCAATACTAGGTCATAATAACACTCTGCTGGTAAATTCACAGACACAGAAAGTGGCATTTAAAAGGTTAAATCAGCACACAACCTAGGATGTTGCTGTCATCTTTCCACTCCTTTAAAAACAGATAAACACACATAGATACATCCACCCTGTCGTCATGTGGAGGTGCAACCTCACTACTTTTAGCATTTATCCACCTCAATTAAATCTATGGTCAGAGCTTGTGACTTCCTGCACATGGCGGGCCCAATTCATGCATTCAACGGACCCGTCTGTGTTTTGATTAAAATTTTGTTTCCTAATGAAGTCAGCAGTGGGTGGGTGAAAGCCGTTAATCAGAGCATAGCTTAACTGCAGCTGATGTGGGCTGGCCTTCTCTGCACGTTCTTCAAGGCCGCTATGTTTTCTGCCAACTTCTAACATTTGACATTTTCCAACAATACAGTGTGTTACCATAACCAACAAGCAGCCAGTAAAAACAGTTTCTTTCACACAAAATCAGTAAAACAAAAAAGTAGCAGTTTATGGGTTAAGTCTGCAAGGCCCGCCCACACTCATGTAAACCTACAGTCTCTCCTCCTCTGGTCTCTGTCATCCTCCTGCTTCTGCAAAAACAAGCAAACAAAAACACATACATACACCCTTTTTCACTGTTTGGGTGGATTAGGCATTAGAAGTGACTAATCCTAAAATAGTTACTGTCTTCTCAATTTCAAGTCAGTCACATTTAGTCCACATCATCAGTCCAGCCACAGTCCTCTGCATTTGCATTTATACCAATCACATGCATTCATCTAGTCACATGCATTCATAACGATCATTGCTGATAGTGGAAAACCACGCACAAATTTAAATATCCACTGACAACAATATTTCGTCATTCCAAAAACAAAAACAATTCTTAATGCTTTTGAAATGGATTGAATCGCTACAATCCTTTTAAACACAGGATTTCCCATCTAATATGGTCAGCGTCCTATGTAGGAGAATTTTCTCAGAATCCAATTGTAATCTAGAGAAGCTCACCTTATATTTGCTCTCAATTAAAGTATTTTATAGCGCTTTTGCCCCCCATCTTGCAGGCCTGCTTTTAAATCATCAACACACAAAACATCACCCCCAGAGGGGCGATACCTGGCAGGTTTTTTTCCTAAGTGCACTGTTACAAAAAAAACCCCCAAAAAACCATATTAGGCCCGGTTCCGGACATGTCTAAGTGTAAAAAAAAAAAAAACAGTCTTTCTCTTAGAAAAAGAAAAACATCCTAAACCTAACTGGCAGAGTCAGCCTGGTACTAAAACAAAAACCCCAAAATCTACCGGAAAAATCACAGGAAAAGTTTTGTCTTCAGGTGAAATAACAGGCTGTAGGGATTAGAACCTGCCATGCAGTGCTGCAGTCACTGCTTCTGGCTTTAATTAATAACTGATGCTTACATGGTCTGAAATCAGACTTAAGCGTCACTGCCTCTGTTCATTTTCCCCACATCATATTTACTGGTTGCCCACAAGTGCTCCAGAATATCACACAATTCTGGAAAGTCTGGGGCCAACCAACATAGTTCCACCTGCTAAACACACACTTTTTTTTATTAGCAGCTGCACAGTTCAAACAGCACTAATGTTCACCATTAAACGCTTCCTAAACACTTCATATCAATGTTTTATCACTGGAATGTGAATTTCTTCCCCCTTTTTTTTCTTCCCCAAACATAAAACATGTAACATGCTGTCAGGTATTTCACAAAACAGGTTTGGTCTCATGTAATCAGAGTGTATATCTGGGTGCAAGCTTCACCCATACATCAGAAACAGGAAACTAATTTCAACCCTCTGCTACATCTTATTCACTTGTTTTATAATCCAGTCATCCTTCCCTGATCTAGTAACAAATCAACTAATTTGCATATCAGCTATTAGGCCACCCAGTTGACAGGACAACAGAAATGCATGTTCAAAATATTATCACAAAAGAGAATTTCCTTCATACAGCAAATTACTTGTGCTGCATCAATCAAGCAGAAAGTATTTGACAATTTACTATATTAACAACTAAATTTATTGTCTGATCACTGGTTGGTCAAACCAGAATCTTTTTTCCCACAAAAGTTAAACTGTTGTCCTGCAATCTAGAGAGTTAACTGTCAGCAGTGGATACACTCAGCATTTGATAACAAGTGCCTGTGAAATTTGCACAATTTTAACACTGATAACAGATAACAAGCTGATCTTCATTGCATGTGTGTGTGTGTGTGTTAGTAGGCAGGTTTAATGGATGTGTGTGCAGTGGAGCTGCAGATTCAGCAGGGCATGTCCTTAGAACTGCCTTTCCTTCACATTTCTCTGTTTATGTGTGTTTGTGTGTGTTTTAGTTTTACCTTTGTTGCGATCCTACGGACTCTTTATCAACCTCCACAAGACAGCCACGGTTTTCCAACCCAATTTTCATGTGTTCTCACATTAACAACAACAGACTTCATTTATCCTCCATACTCTCTTTTCCCCACTTCTCACAGCTTCTGTCTCTCTCCCACATCTGCAGCAGTTCACAGTTTTGGCGTGTCAGGGACCCAGTGGGCGGTTCTTCTTCAGCTTTGCCTTTTGTCTTTCACTCTTTTCAGTCTCTTCCTTTGCCATTTCAACTCCCAGTATGGCAAATGTGAAACTCAGACAATCTTCTCAAGTCCATTCACACACAGTGATGTCGCTGGTGAACCTCTGAGCTTGTGATTGGGAGTGCACACTTCCATCCATCCATGGTATTTGTACATGCTGCTGAACCCTTTAAGGTTTAGGACAGTGTTGCTGTGTGTTCACATTGTTGAGTCTTGAAGTTGACGCCGTTGCTCTCGAACTGCATTTTCTCTTCAGGGAGAGATTGATTGCCCTCGAAGCTTGTTCTTCATCGTAAGGTGTACATGGAGTGAAGCTGTGCAATATTCAGCCAAAACACGGGTGGTGTTGTTCCAGTTATGTTAATCTATCATTTTGCTCCGGCCGCTGTGCTTGTGGAGGACGTTGATCCAGTTCCGTAGCCACCTGTACAAACACACAAACATTTATTTAATATCATTTTCATCACTGCTCATTAACACTTTCCCTCTCTTATTCTTCTATCCACATTTTAACACATCTCTTTCCATCACTCTCTGTTATACACACACCCACAGCACGTCTCACACACACACACTTCTCTTTACTGCATTTCTCAGTTTCTACACACTTCATACTGTATGTATTCTTTCCCATATTTCTGAAAGAGAAAAAAAATCATGCAATCAAAACCTGGATTTGCCCGGACCACCCGGAGGTGGCCGTACTGCTGACCTCAGCTTTGTGGACAAGCGCGTTCACCGTCCAGCCTTTTCCTTATGGTGCAAAAGTGTTAAACACCATAAACTATGGTATACCTCCTCCCTCACAGAGAGAATTATGACCTTGTTTTCTGCTTAGCCATCACCTAAGGATTTACATCCCTGATAAGCAGAAGGAGCCTCACTATCTGTTTAACGTCTCCCATTACAACGGCCTCACTGTGTTTACTTTCCACGTGCATGTAAAGTAGTGGCAGGAGTGCTCTTACTATAGTAAAGTGAGAAAGTAATATTACTAGAACTAATGTGATATGATTAAATATGTGATTAATACATGAGAAAAGAAATCTGCCACCACAATCCTAAACTATGATAGAAACAGCTGTTAGCAGTGGGTAGTTTGACTTTTGCCTGGTGGCTAAGCTAACAGAAACAAGCGTGCCAGCTGCATTATCTGCAGTCTGTGTGATCACAGCTGCTTCATTGACTTTATCAGATAATTTATCATTGAATAAAACATGTTTGTGTCTGCAGAGGTCAGAGGTCACAGTCTGCAGAGTCCAGTTGTCCGTCTTTGAGGAGTGACTGGTCCAAGCAAAGCAATCCAGACTTCAGTGATGAACCTGGACCAATGAGGTCAGAGACCTGTGATGAGCTCTATTACGTAAAGCAGTTTCACCCCGGTTCTTTTTTATTCCTCAGGCCTCCAGAGACTACACCGGGCTCAGTAGTCATTTCACAAAACCTTTATTCATCTTCAGTTATGCATGCACCTTCCAGAAGGGGAGATGTACAGGGCCGGTGTCTAGGGCTGGGCCATATTATACCGTTCACGGTAATACCCGGTATAATGTTGGGCAACGACAAGAAAATGAAATATCGCGATAGAATATGGGTAAAACATGCATGCGCAGTTCCTTTGTTTTCATACGCACATGGCGGAAAAAGCATGGCGGCAACGGAGAATGAGAAGGGCGAAAGCGGATTGTTAGATGAAACGGATGAACCAGAACTGGTTTGTAAAAATGCTGCAGCTTCAGTGGTGTGGAACTGGTTTAGCTTTCGTCCGTCAGATACACAACAAAGCACTATTTTTGGTAGAGCATGCTAGTGGGCCGTCGTTATTACCGTGTTTTTTGGAAAATACGGTACACTTAGAATCAATCCTTTGATTTTTCTGAAAATCGACAGTGCCCCTTATAATCCCGTGTGCCTTATGTATTAATTTTACCGTATTGTGTGTGTATAACCTCTTTTTAAGTTTTGTGGATATTATACATGGTTATGCTGAGGATATGTCGGCCAGTTTCCACTGGAAATGCCTTTTGGTTAAACTGTCAGCAAGGAATTTGCATTTGCACTGTTACATTTTTATATAACTTTAATGCACATAAAAACAGCTGCTTGTTTCAGTGAAAATACATTGATTTTTTTTTTTTTGCCATAATAAAGTTGTGGAGTTGTAAAGTATTTTGTCTTGTGTCAATTATATCATCAGTTATATCGTTATCGCAAATTTTCAAATGTAAATGTATGATAAATATTTTTGGTCATATCATCCTGCTCTACCAGTGTCCCTCTGCAGATCTCCACTTCTTTGTTTGTTACAACCAGTTTTATAGAAGCGACCCCATCGTAAAACCCACATGGTGTGTTGTAAACTCTGTTTTTGTGTATGTATGCGCGAGCATGTGAGTGCCTGTGTGTGTCTCTGTGTATGTGACTTCCTGTTGGTCATAAAAGTCCATCTCCCCTCACCCAAGCTACACTAAATTCCTTGTGTTTTCCTGGATAAATATGACCTGAAACATCCTCAGATTGTTACAAAGATTTATTAAAAAGAAAAAAATGAAAGAGAAAAAATCAAAATGTTAGACTTGGTCATTTGCTGTTTGAGGACAGTGATGCTCATATCTGTGGGCGAAAGTGTGACCTGAGTGGGTTCATGTTTGTCTTTAAAAACAGAGCTGCTCTGATTCTCTTTGTGTCTGATCTGTTAAACAGTCTGAGAGGTCACACAGAGACCCAGCAGCTAAAGCTTGGATCATACATACTGTTAATGAGACTCCATCAGGACAACACTGAACCACAGTGGTGTGGATGTAGTGGATAAATCCCACCATACTGATGCTCAGATTTAATCACAGGGAACAAAACCAGCTGTTACCTTCAGATTGAGACCTTTGGAGTGGAGGATGCAGATTTCAATAGAGAATAGATGTTGTTTTTCAGCTGTGAAAAAAGAATCTAATTTTCTGAACTTAAGAATTTATGATGCTGGAAAAAACATGGAGACTATAACACAACATTTCCACTGTATTCATAGAATGAATGTAAAACTGTCAGACATTCATTAAATATGCAAAATGTCTACAGAAACATCAGAGGGTCAGATGTGAAGCACTCAATGATTTTGATAAAAATGACTCATCAGTTATTGATCTGTACTACACTGATCTACCACGTTAGTAAAGCTGGTGTTCTGGTGGTGGAGGGAGACCTCGGATCATGTTCTGGTTTTGGAGCAGTGATCTGCTGATAGATCACTGCTGATGGTTCAGTTTAATGAGCTTCTTCAAAATCATCCCTGACATCACCACTGAAAGGACGTCCATAAAAAAAGACTGAAAATTACTTATATGTTCACAATCTGAGAGTTTAAAACTTGACAGACTTGATTCAGATGAAGTCATTTGAGCAGAAACTACTGGATCTTTATCCTATGCTTGAACTAATCCTTCATGTTTCCTCCACAGAGTGGACCAGCAGAGCTCAGAGGTTCCCAGTGGTCAGTCTGCCCAGCAGCATCAAACACAGCTGGACTACATATTTATGGTCTGTACATGTACAACAACTACTGTTACATCTGTTCTGTTCACAGTCATCTCCATGCTGCTCTTTGTAGACCAGTGGATTGTCAGTGTGTCCAACATGGATCTGATGTTTGGCTCCATGATTTCAGTCTGATTGGCTCATTCATAAAGTATTCTGTTCCAGCTGCTGGAGGATGACATCATCACTTTTGTGAAGAACGAGCTGAAGAAGATCCAGAAGGTTCTGAGTCCAGATCACCCAGAATGCTTAGAGAGTCAGAGGAGCAGCAGAAGAGAGGCATTTGTGAAGATCACAGTGGACTTTCTGAGGAGAATGAATCAGGAGGAGCTGGCTGACCGTCTGCAGAGCAGTAAGAGGATTTAGATAAAGATTTAAGCTTTTGGATAAATGAGACATTTACTGATGTCTGAAGAGATGGAGCAACATGTTTTAAAGATTCATTCTTTTCGAAATTAACAGTTTATTTCCACTTTTAAATGATATTCCACATATTTCTTCTCTTTCAGAGCACCTTGCTGCCATTTGTCAGCATAACCTTAAATCCACCCTGAAGAAGAAGTTCCAGTATGTGTTTGAGGGCATAGCTGAAGCAGGAAACCCAACCCTTCTGAATCAGATCTACACAGAGCTCTACATAACAGAGGGAGGGACTGCAGAGGTCAATGATGAACATGAGGTCAGACAGATTGAAACAGCATCCAGGAAACCAGACAGACCAGAAACGACAATCAGACAAGAAGACGTCTTTAAAGCCTCACCTGGAAGAGATGAACCAATCAGAACAGTGCTGACAAAGGGAGTGGCTGGCATTGGGAAAACAGTCTTAACACAGAAATACACCCTTGACTGGGCTGAAGACAAAGCCAACCAGGACATCCAGTTCATATTTCCATTCACTTTCAGAGAGCTGAATGTGCTGAAAGAGGAAAAGTTCAGCTTGGTGGAACTTGTTCATCACTTCTTTACTGAAACCAAAGAATCAGGAATCTGGAGCTTTGAAGACTTCCAGGTTGTGTTCATCTTTGATGGTCTGGATGAGTGTCGACTTCCTCTGGACTTCCACAAAACTACAATCCTAACTGACCCTAGAAAGTCCACCTCAGTGGATGTGCTGCTGATAAACCTCATCAGGGGGAAACTGCTTCCCTCTGCTCGACTCTGGATAACCACACGACCTGCCGCAGCCAATCAGATCCCTCCTGACTGTGTTGGCATGGTGACAGAGGTCAGAGGGTTCACTGACCCACAGAAGGAGGAGTACTTCAGGAAGAGATTCAGAGATGAGGAGCAGGCCAGCAGGATCATCTCCCACATCAAGACATCACGAAGCCTCCACATCATGTGTCACATCCCAGTCTTCTGCTGGATCACTGCTACATTTCTGGAGGATGTGCTGGAGACCAGAGAGGGAGGACAGCTGCCCAAGACCCTGACTGAGATGTACATCCACTTCCTGGTGGTTCAGGCCAAAGTGAAGAAGGTCAAATATGATGGAGGAGCTGAGACAGATCCACACTGGAGTCCAGAGAACAGGAAGATGATTGAGTCTCTGGGAAAACTGGCTTTTGATCAGCTGCAGAAAGGAAACCTGATCTTCTATGAACCAGACCTGACAGAGTGTGGCATCGATATCAGAGCAGTCTCAGTGTACTCAGGAGTGTTCACACAGATCTTTAAAGAGGAGAGAGGACTGTACCAGAAAGAAGACAAGGTGTTCTGCTTCATCCATCTGAGTGTTCAGGAGTTTCTGGCTGCTCTTCATGTCCATCTGACTTTCATCAACTCTGGACTCAATCTGCTGGAAGAACAACAAACAGCGTCCATCTGGTCTAAATTATTTAAAAATACTTTAAACTCTCTGCACCAGAGTGCTGTGGACAAGGCCTTACAGAGTCCAAATGGACACCTGGACTTGTTCCTCCGCTTCCTCCTGGGTCTTTCTCTGCAGACCAATCAGACTCTCCTTAGAGGTCTGCTAACACAGACAGGAAGTATCTCACAGACCAATCAAGAAACAGTCCAGTACATCAAGGAGAAGCTCAGTGAGAATCTGTCTGCAGAGAAAAGCATCAATCTGATCCACTGTCTGAATGAACTGAATGATCGTTCTCTACTAAAGGAGATCCAACAGTCCCTGAGATCAGCAAGTTTCTCCACAGATAAACTGTCTCCTGCTCAGTGGTCAGCTCTGGTCTTCATCTTACTGTCATCAGAAGAAGATCGGGATGTTTTTGACCTGAAGAAATACTCCGCTTCAGAAGAGGCTCTTCTGAGGCTGCTGCCAGTGGTCAAAGCCTCCAACAAGGCTCTGTAAGTAAATCTGTGATCATGTTTATTTTTAAAATGTTGATTAAAAGTGGTCATAGATTTCTTCCATGACAGATCTATGTCCTACAACCATCAGCCTACGTAGTCGTATCGTATAAAAGAAAAAAGGAGAACTTTTGACCACAATATTGTAACTTGAATGAACTTTTGATACAGCCTTTAAACACTTAAGGAGCTTAAAATGTTTTGATCTCGGGCTCGCAAAATCGCTAGCCCGACGACCCGGGGCTAGCGATTTTTCCAGTCGGGCTACCAAAATCTATCTCTGCCCTGCCCGTCGGGCTATCATAGGAAGGAAAAATATATGTCAATGCTTTTGCATTCTTTCGGAAATGTAGCTGGGTAATTATGTCATTGGCATTGGTGAGCCACTGTCAATATGTGACATATTTTTGAATTTGCGCTTGTTTTTTGCTTTCACTTTGCAATCGCGCGAACTGTGTATAGAGAGCGACAGCACTGATTGGTGAGTGACGATAATTTGTGCACCAATTCCTCTGACCTCGTCTTATCAATCGTTAGCTTACTATGCAAACATGAAAAGTGAAATCTCCCGCAGCAAACTTAAACATGTGAGAGGTTGATCGCACAGAGAATCGCTGAGCGTTACGTGAGTGCGTGTGTAAAAGCAGCAGGATATATATTTCAGTTCTGCTGAGCCAAATAAGACAGGTCAAGGTGAAGAAGTGACAGCCAAAGAAAAGCTTACCACAAAATGGAAAAGTTATGACAAATCAGACTATAAGGCAAAAAGAAAGTGCAGCTTTATGGTTTTATGGACAAAAGAATTTCTGTGGCTGCAATATGACGAGCTAAATAATCAGGGCAACACATAAGTGGTCCGCAGGTGCGCATTCGCTGTCAAAATAAAAAGCGCGCACAAGATAAGAAGTTGCAACGCGTGTTTGCGTACATAAGATTTTCTGGAGGAGAAGAGACATTTGTTTAGAACTCTTAAAGATGTCAAAGAAGCAAGCTCCTTTAAGCAATCACTTTGGTTTTCCTCCACCTCCAAAGAAATGTCAGGAGTCAGAACCACAAAAGAAGCGCGTATTCTCGGAAAAGTGGTTGCAGGAGGTGAGCTGGCTTCAAACAAGTGATGAACGCACAGAGATGTGGTGCAGAATGTGCCGTGAAAATTCCACTCTAGTGGACAAAAACAGTGCCTTTAATATGGACGCAAACACGCGTTGCAACTTCTTATCTGGTGCGCGTCTTTTATTTTGACAGTGAATGCGCACATGCGGACCACTTATGTGCACCCGTGTAAATAACATAATGTTCTGCCAGGTGTGTTGTTGGTTTTCCCTCGATTTCCGAGTCGACAAGCGCCTTTGTTGCTGGGACCAGTAAATGCATTATTGCTCAGTCTGCAATATCTTTCCCAGAACAAACACCAATTGCAAATAACATACTAAAAATAAACCTGAAAAATCTGTTTAGAACAGCGTACTATGTTGCAAAGAGTGAACTACCACTGGCACAATTTAGCAGTCTTTGCAAACTTCAAAAAGCAAATGGCCTAGATCTTGGTTCCACTTACCTCTTACCCGTGACTTCAGTGGAAATTTCAAATTCAGGATCTGACACAGACTGATTCATGTTCTACACAGTTCTTACAAGTTCATAGAAATTTCTGTTCAATTAGAACAAAGTATTTGAGTTGATGATTGTAATTTTTATATAATGTTGTAATTTGTTTCAACAATTTTTTGATTAATGTTTTGTTTCTGTTACAATATTATACTTTAATGTATAATATTGTAAAGGAAACGAAACATCAATCAAAAAATTGCTCTCTTTTTTTATTCGGGCTACTTAAATTTATTCTGGGCTACCAAAAACTAAAGAGTCCCTGCCCGAAGGGCTACCAGGGATTTTGAAATTTTGCGAGCCCTGGATCTATGAACCCACATTAAACACTCTAGTTAAACTCTAAAAACAGAACATTAAAATCTGTATGTCTGCAAATGTATGTGCATTGATGTGAGCATGCATGGAGATCTGAGGTTGGTTGGTAGGATGGACCCATGGGCAGAATCACATGTGTGCTAATATTTCTTTTTTTGGATTTTTGAGAATTTGGTTCTTTTGTCGTTTCTCTCGGTATGTAGCCTTGGGCAGGATCACCTGAATCAGGGGTGCCCAGGCTGCTGGGTGTGGTGTGTTGATTATTATTTATTGATATATATTATTTCTGTTCTAGAATTTATTAAAATATCAACATTTTCTGTCATGGTCTGCCGGGGCAAGCCGTGTGGAAACTATTTAGGACCCGGAAGCAGCAGCTCAGGTGCAGATGAGTATTTATTTACAAAAGGAAATACAACAGCAATGGCGCGGGTGAAGCTGTAACAGAAAACCTAAACTGGGCAAACTAACAAAACAAACCAGAACAAAGATGCAGGGAGGTCCGGGGAAATACACACAGAGAGATGGATGGAGAAACGCAGGGAGACCGAGGGGAAACAGCACAGACGAACCAGCAACGACTAAGACAGAAGACACGACTTAAAAACACTCAGAGAACACAGGGAGATTACACACAGGTGGGGGACACAGCTGGGAGTGATTAACGTGACGAGACTAGGGAGGCAAACTTAAAAACACTCACATAAGACGCAGACCTTCACAATAAAACAGGAAACACATACACACAAAGACACAGACTAGGAAACGCGGACTTAACACAGGAATAGATGGGCAGAACAGAATACACTAAACAGGAGGAACAACAGAACCAAAATCACTAATAGAAAACACAAAACGCTGGGTCAAAAGGACCCAGGATCATGACATTTTAGTAATTTGGGGTATGTTTTTGTTTATTATTAACAGGAACACAGTTGAAAGTAACTGCATTGTTGGGATTGTCTAAATGATTAGTAGGAACTACTTCTTCCACCTGTCACAGTAATGTGTGAAATACAGCTGTAAAAATGCTTCACAGCTGACGTGTGCTCGCTCACTCGGGTGATGATCGTAAGCGAGTCATGTGTGAAGATATTTCAGCTCCACAAACTGCCAAGATGCTAGTTGTGAGAAATGTGGCAGGGGTGAAAACCTCTTCCAACACAAATAAAAGTAAATCTTAACACAGAGTAGTGCTGCAGGCAGGTACTATCCCTGTATAGAGGGAGGAAATATGGAGCTGGCAGTGTTGTATAGCATGGTTGCTGAATTTTGTAAAGTGACTAAAATCCAGGCTCCGGGTTTTTCTGTCTATGTTTAAATGATGGCAATTCACTGCATCTTTAAAACTACAAATCCCATTTGTTCAAATTGTAGACCATTTAAAGTTGACTATAGACTAGCTATTTTAAAAATATACAGTGTACTGGGAGTAAAACAGCAGCTGTTGGCTTTAAGCAACAAAAATACAATTCAAAATATTTAATATAGGAAACAGAGAGAAAATAACACCATCCATCCATCCATCCATTTTCTTCCGCTTATCCAGGGCCGGGTCGTGGGGGCAGCAGCCCAAGCAGAAAAGCCCAGACCTACCTCTCCCCAGCCACCTCCTCCAGCTTGTCCGGGGGAACACCAAGGCATTCCCAGGCCAGCTGAAAGATATAATATCTCCAGCGTGTCCTGGGTCTGCCCTGGGGCCTCCTCTCGATGGGACATGCCCAGAACACCTTGCCCAGGAGGCATCCTTGTCAGATGCCCAAACCACCTCAACTGACTCCTTTCAATGGCCTTTCCGGATGGCTGAACGCCTCTCCCTATCTCTAAGGGAGAGGCCAGCCACCCTTCGGAGGAAGCCCATTTCTGCCGCTTGTATCCATGATCTCGTTCTTTCTCGTTCACTACCCACAGCTCGCGACCATAGGTGAGGGTAGGGACATAGATCGATGGGTAAATTGAGAGCTTCGCTTTTACGCTCAGCTCTCTCTTCACCACGATGGATTGGTACATGGTCCGCATCACTGCAGCCACAGCACCCACAGCACCAATCCACCTATTGTTCTCCCGCCTCCTTCTCCCATCGCTCGTGAACAAGACCCCGAGATACTTAAACTCGGAACTTGTCCCTGATCCGGAGTGGGCACTCCACCCTAAGGACCATGGCCTCAGATTTGGAGGTGCTGATCCTCATTCCCGCTGCCTCACACTTGGCTGCAAACCGTTCCATCACCCGATGAAGCCAACAGAACCACATCATCCGCGAAAAGCAGAGATGAGATTCTGAGACCCCCCAGGTGAAAGCCTTCCGCCACTTGGCTACGCCTAGCAATTCTGTCCATAAAAATTATGAACAGAATCGGTGACAAAGAGCAGCCCTGGTGGGGTGCATTGTAGTTTTATTCAGGCCCCTTCAATCTGCGATCGCTGTTGCTTTGCATTGTAAATGCTACTATTACAAAAGTCACAAATATTAGTGTATGTGTGTGTTGTTGGGTAATAAACCAAAAGAACAGAATCTACCAGCACCTCACTGATTTCTGTTTAAAAACAACAAAAAAAGCAATAAAGCTGTGATTTGTTTTGTTGATCTTGTCTCCCTTCCTGCTTGATTTCAGACTGAGTGGTTGTAACCTGTCAGACAGAAGCTGTGAAGCTCTGTCCTCAGTCCTGAGCTCCCAATCGTCCCGTCTGACAGAGCTGGATCTGGGTAACAACAACCTGCAGGATTCAGGGCTGAAGCTTCTGTCTGCTGGGATGAAGAGTCAACACTGCAAACTGGAAACGCTGAGGTCAGATCAAGCAATATAGATTTTTTTTTCATCAACTAACGTCATTTAATCAATTTCATTTGGAAAAAATTAACATTGAGCCAGTGTGTATGTTTTTTATTTTTTAAATGAATGCGTCCAAGTCACAGTAAACTGCCACATTTGTCTTTTGTAACATAAGGCAATAAGGAGTCCAGCATGTCCTGAAACTGTGTTGAAATATTGTAAATGTAGTAGCTCCTCATGGCACCATGAATATACTTTAACACAAGTGTTTCATGTCTTCTTGTCATCATTTCTTCAGACTGAGTGGCTGTAACCTGTCAGACAGAAGCTGTGAAATGCTGTCCTCAGTGCTGAGCTCCCAGTCCTCTAGTCTGACAGAGCTGGACCTGGGTAATAACAACCTGCAGGATTCAGGACTTAAGCTTCTATTTTCTGCAGTGGAAAGTCCAAAGTGTACACTTGGAATTCTCAGGTCAGGATTCAGGCTTTTCTGATGATGATTTAAAACCTGAGTCAGGTCAATAAATGGCTTACTTATTTACAACAGACATGATTTGTCAATTCACCTTATGTCTAACCCAGAGGTCCTGTGTTTTACTACAAAATCAAAGTAGTAAAACACAGGACCTCTTAATATTTATCTAAGAGAACATATGCGTTCAAGTTTCAGCACAAAAATATTAATCAGATTTTTTCCCTGGATCATGTGTGTACCCTCCTGGTTGGAGCTCCAGCAGCCTGTATCAGTGAATGTGACTTTAAATGAAGTTGTTGCCCCTGTCAGGAAGAGGTCTGAGTGACAAACAAAACAGCAAATATGAGCACTGCATGTGTGTGAGACTGCACAGATACAGACCTGAATGAGACACTAACTTTGTCTCTGAGAGATAACTTTTATTATTAAATACACTTCATTTCTGATCTGTGTAGAGAACGTAGAGTTTGACATGCTAATATTACAAAATGCAAAATCACACTGAGTCACAAAGAAATTGTTTTGGAGTATTTATGGCTCAGCTGATGAAATTGTTCAAATAAACCAGTAATTTACACAGAAACAAGTGAAACTTTTTCAGGGGACTTACCACTAAGCTTGTCCTGGTACACCTGTAGACCCCAGCTTCTATGGACCGTGTGCTTAAGTTCTGTGCTGCTCTGATTTATTGCCCGTGCTGTCTTTCAGTTCAGCTTTGTCAAGCCTCTGGTAGGATTTTTCAATGTCAGACACTTTTTTTTACATGACCTGTGTAAAAACAAAACAGTAAACACATTAAGCTGAAGTAAGATGCACAATTTGAAAAATGGGGCACAAAAAATGTTGCTGCTTTCTGGAAAGTCTGTCTAAAAAGACCCAATGGAGAAAGTGAAGAGAAAAATCAAAGATTAAGAAGAAGAAAATGGCAGAGGCAGTTTCTTTTGGACTGCCTGCAGATGGGGCAAGACTCTAGAAGCAGGGATGATTGGAGAAAATGTAAAGAGGCCATATGACAAACCAGGAGATGAATACTCTGGTATTCTGGGGATAGTGGGAGTGAGAGGGAGAGACGCCAGTAAATGATTTCAAGGATAAATTTCAGAGAATCAGAGCTAAGAAACCAAAGCAAGTGGGGAACTAAAAACATGTGGACAGACTCATAATTAGGCCAAAGACACATTAAAGGAATTATTACAGGTTTAGAAACAGGGATGGATATGGAGGAGCTTAGCATGAATTTGCATTGAGGAAAAAATAGCAACGAGCATCAGAGGTGAGGAAACAGTTAGGAAAACTAAAAGGATGTACTGGCAGGAATACTGCAGTACTTTAGGAAGAACTACACCAATTCAGAATGTGTGGAGTACAGTTAAGAACATGAATGCAGACAGGAAACAACAGCAGTTGTCGTAAAGTAAATTCAAACTCCTTCATTAAATGCAGCTGGTTGAGTTGAAAACGATGCAGAATGATTATGTTAAGTTGTTTATTCTCTATAGAAATGGAGCAGAAGGAGTACATGCAGAGCTGGACATGGGCTGTATATACATGCGTGTATCTGTGTTGTCTGTGAGCAGAGAAAACAAAGCGCTTTTGATTCTCCCACAATGAGTGAAATATAAATGTAATTTACATAATACCTATTAAACAGTTGAAATAATAATGATACTGTTAGCTTCAACAACAACTCCTCTCGACACACATTAACAGACCATGCAATAAACTAATAACCACGAAGGTCCTGACAGGTAATAAACCTGTTATTACTTACAGTGGCTTCATAAACGCACTGATGGAAATGCCCAGTGTATCATAAGCCAGCCAGTCCTGTTACTGCAATTAACGTCTTCACCAGAAAGTGTCACCATCAGGCTTCAACAGCAGTTTCCAATATTAATAGTAATGAGCTACAGGTAGTATGGATGGTAAAATGTAGAGATGCTGGGCAAACAATTTGATCAAATCCACAGTGGGAATAATTGAAGTGATGACGGCAGATGTGAGAGAACAAAAATGAATCATATTGAAATGTTAAATCAGGAAAATCCTGGAGAGGAGGATAGTTCTAATGTTCAGTTTGTAATGTTTGAATTCAAAGCAGCTCTTAAATGCATAAAAATGACTTCACCTGGGAAGGATCAGGTGTGTTACATCATGATGAAGCAGTTAGAGGATGCCCTGCTACTCTTCTATAATAGAATATATCAGGAAGCTGGAAAGAACTGTGAAAGCAGGGAAAGACCCCACTAAGACCACAGGTTATAGGCCTACAGCTCTAACATCTCATCCAGGGAAAGTCATGGAAAGAATGACAGTGGACAGACTGATGTATGTGACGCAAAGAAGGCAGCTGTTTGCACCTTCTCAGCAGGAAGAGGAACACCATGGACCCAGCAGTCAGAGTCAGAGATAAGGAAAGCTCAGTGCATTAGGAGATGAGATGTGGTTTGTATTAGCCCACTTAAATGATGGAAATGAGCTGTTCCTGGTTAATATTCTGTGTTTGCTAACAGTATTACAGACCCAGGCCTAATCTGTCATCTGTTAACACGTCCAAAATCTCCTCATTTATTGGTGGATAATCCACTAACATGTTTTAATGCACAAGTTCATGTGATTTCTGTGTGCTGATAACATCCAGTCTGTTCTGTGTGGAAATAAAATAACTCAATGAAACCAGACGATGTCATTTCTGGAATAGTTGTGGTGGGATTGTTGCTCCTGCCGGACTCGGTCTGTGGCTAACTGCTGCTGATACAAAGTTGGAGGTAAACAGGTCGGCTAAAAAAGCTGAAGGGAGATGGCTCATAAACAAGTAACCGCCACTTTATTAGGACAGTTGTACTGTACCTGAGACAGTGGCCACTGTGTACCTAATAAAGTGTCAGCCATGTTAAATGTGTTTCCAAGAGGAGAAAACCAGCTGGCAGCAAAGGCAGGGAGGTGTCCTTTCCACCTAAACAGAAGAGGAATATAAAGATAATGAAGGTCACATTTTGAATCAGTCATATTTCATTCAATACAGTGATGTACCGAGGATCACTCTAGGATCAGTCCAATCATCAGCAGTTTGATCCACGGATGGATTGAAGTGTATTTGTGAAAATGTTGGACTGTTCCTTTATCAGTGTGTAACAGTGTGTGTATGAGAGCCATGTAATGTCCATGTGTGCATGCTGACTGTGCTGCTCTGACCCCCCTCCTCCTTTCAGGGTGGAGCCTGCTGGAGTCCGATGGTTGAGACCAGGTCTGAGGAAGTGTAAGTGTGTTTTTAATGGGATTCATGAAAACAAAGTAGCACACATTCAACCATCTTCATCATGTCAGGAGTCATCATCAAAGTGTCAATCAATGAACAGATGATGGATCAATAACTGCAGCTGGATTGTGTTTGTTCTCTCCATCAGATTCCTGTCAACTCACAATCGACACAAACACCGTGAACACAAAGCTCCAACTGTCTGACAACAACAGGAAGGTGACACATGTGAAGGAGGTTCAGTCATATCCTGATCATCCAGACAGATTTGATGGTTGGCCTCAGCTGCTGTGTAGAGATGGTCTGACTGGTCGCTGTTACTGGGAGGTCGAGTCGAGAGGAAGCGTTTTTATATCAGTGAGTTACAGAAGCATCAGAAGGAAAGGAGACAGACACTGTGTGTTTGGATACAATGGTCAGTCCTGGAGTCTGAGCTCCTCTGATGATGGTCCTCATACTGTCTGGCACAATAACAGACACACATCCATCTCCTCCTCCTCCTCCTCCTCTGTCTCTAACAGAGTAGCAGTGTATGTGGACTGTCCTGCTGGCACTCTGTCCTTCTACAGAGTCTCCTCTGACACTCTGATCCACCTCCACACCTTCAACACCACATTCACTCAAACTCTTTATCCTGGGTTTGGTCTTTATTCATGGTCTCCTGGTTCCTCAGTGTCCCTGTGCTGAGTGGAGTGTAAAGAGTGTCCTCCTGTTAGAGAAACACTGTTGACTGTTGAACAGATAGTTCAGTCTGTACATGTCTGTCTCTTTCACTCACAAACACGTTTTCAGATTCATGGATTCAATCAGTTGATGTTTAAAACTCTTCTAAATGATTCCTTGTAAACTTCTTGTTTCAGCCATAGAAGCTGAAAATATCAATAGTTTTGAATGCAGTTCTAAGCAGAATCTGATTTCATTGAGGGATCATAATACATGTGGCTGATCTTATAAACGGCAAAGGCTTCAATCCTCATGTGAAACTAGTCTTGTTTTTCCCATGTTGAACAAGAAAATGGTGCAGGATGTTGGTAACAGCTTGGTTATCAAACTCTTAGAAACATGTAAATGTGTGTATATAGCACTGCATATGTTGTGTATCACTTTAGCTTGTATGAAACATGAAAACTATCACAAAGGGTCCTGGTGAAGAATCTGCTAGGATTTCAATTCAGTTCGATTCAATTCAATTTTATTTATATAGCACCAAATCACAACAAAGTCGCCTCAAGGCGCTTCATAGATACAGAGAAAAACCCAACAATCATATGACCCCCTATGAGCAAGCACTTTGGCGACAATAGGAAGGAAAAACTCCCTTTTAACAGGGTGAAACCTCCGGCAGAACCAGGGAGGGGCGGGGCCATCTGCTGGGACCGGTTGGGGTGAGAGAAGGAAGACAGAACAAAAGACATGCTGTGGAAGAGAGACAGAGGTTAATAACAGATATGATTCAATGCAGAGAGGTCTATTAACACATAGTGAGTGAGAAAGGTGACTGGAAAGGAAAAACTCCAGGATCAACTCGAGGATTCAGGGTCACCTGATCCAGCCCTAACTATATGCTTTAGCAAAAAGGAAAGTTTGAAGCCTGATCTTGAAAGTAGAGATAGTGTCTGTCTCCCGAATCCAAACTGGAAGCTGGTTCCACAGAAGAGGGGCCTGAAAACTGAAGGCTCTCCCTCCCATTCTACTTTTAAATACTCTAGGAACAAGTAGGGCTGCAGAGCGAGAGCGAAGTGCTCTAATAGGGTGATATGGTACTACAAGGTCATTAAGATAAGATGGGGCCTGATTATTTAAGACCTTGTATGTGAGGAGCAGGATTTTGAATTCAATTCTGGATTTAACAGGAAGCCAATGAAGGGAAGCCAAAACAGGAGAAATATGCTCTCTCTTTCTAGTCCCTGTCAGTACACTTGCTGCAGCATTTTGGATTAACTGAAGGCTTTTCAGTGAGTTTTTTGGACATCCTGATAATAATGAATTGCAGTAGTCCAGCCTGGAAGTAATAAATGCATGAACTAGTTTTTCAGCGTCACTCTGAGACAGGATATTTCTAACTTTAGAGATGTTGCGCAAATGGAAGAACGCAGTCTTACATATTTGTTTAATATGTGCGTTGAAGGACATATCCTGGTCAAAAATGACTCCAAGGTTCCTCACAGTGTTAAGTCCAAGGTAATGCCATCCAGAGTAAGAATCT
Source organism: Neolamprologus multifasciatus (assembly GCF_963576455.1). Classification (NCBI taxonomy): domain Eukaryota; kingdom Metazoa; phylum Chordata; class Actinopteri; order Cichliformes; family Cichlidae; genus Neolamprologus; species Neolamprologus multifasciatus. The sequence goes on along the minus strand of NC_140439.1, from coordinate 43,766 downwards.
GGTTAGATACCATATTTCAAAGCTTTTCAGGGCCGAGTACAATAACCTCAGTTTTATCTGAATTAAGAAGCAGAAAGTTATCGGCCATCCAGGTCTTTATGTCTTTAAGACATTCCTGCAGTTTAACTTGACCTCAGTGTGTGAAGAGGACTCTCCATTTACATGTACAAATTGGAGTCTATTAGATAGATATGATACAAACAACTGCAGCACAGTACCTGTAATGCCTACAGCGTGTTGTAATCGCTCTAATAGGATATTATGGTCGACAGTATCGAACGCTGCACTAAGGTCTAGCAGGACAAGCACAGAGATGAGTCCACTGTCAGAAGCCATAAGAAGATCATTTGTAACCTTCACTAAAGCTGTTTCTGTGCTGTGATGAGCTCTGAAACCTGACTGAAACTCTTCAAATAAGCCATTCCTCTGTAGATGATCTGTTAGCTGTTTGACAACTACTCTTTCAAGGATTTTTGATATGAAAGGAAGGTTGGAGATTGGCCTATAATTAGCTAAGACAGCTGGGTCTAGAGATGCTTTTTGAGTAAAGGTTTAACTGCAGCCACCTTGAAGGCCTGTGGTACATAGCTGATTATTAGAGATAGGTTGATCATATTTAAGATCGAAGAATTAATTAATGGCAGGACTTCTTTGAGCAGTTTTGTAGGAATAGGGTCTAAAAGACACGTTGATGGTTTGGAGGAAGTAATTATTGAAGTTAACTCAGAAAGATCGATTGGAGAAAAAGAGTCTAACTTAACATCAATAGTACTAAAAGTAGCTGTAGATAATATTACATCTGTGGGATGATTATTGGTATTTTTTCTCTAATGATAAAAATTTTATTTGTGAAGAAGTTCATGAAGTCATTACTAGTTAATGTTAAAGGGATGGTTGGCTCAACAGAGCTCTGACTGTTTGTCAGCCTGGCTACAGTGCTGAAGAGAAACCTGGGGTTGTTCTTATTTTCTTCAATCAGTGATGAATAGTAAGATGTTCTGGCTTTGTGGAGGGCTTTCTTATAAAGCAACAAACTATTTCTCCAGGCTAAATGATGATCCTCTAAATTTGTGACACGCCATTTCCTCTCCAGCTTACGAGTTATCTGCTTTAGGCTACGTGTTTGAGAATTATACCACGGAGTCAGGTACTTCTGATTTGAGATCTTAGTTTTCACAGGAGCTACAGTATCCAGAGTCGTATGTAGTGAGGAGGTAAAATTATTAACATGATAATCGACCTCTGTTGGAGTAGCGTTCAGATAGCTGCTCTGCTCTGTGTTGGTACAGGGCATTGAAGATGATAACAGTGGGTGGACTATATTCTTAAACTTAGTTACAGCGCTTTCAGAAAGACATCTACTGTGATAAAGTCTACTCTCCACTGCTGTGTAATCAATTATTGTAAATGTAAATGTTATCAGGAAACAATCAGACAGGAGAGGGTTTTCAGGAAACACTGTTAAATGTTCAGTTTCTATGCCATATGTTAAAACAAGATCTAGAGTGTGATTAAAGTGGTGGGTGGGTTCTTTTACATTTTGAGAGAAACCAATTGAGTCTAATAACAGATTAAATGCCATGTTGAGGCTGTCATTTTTAGCATCTACATGGATGTTAAAATCACCCACAATAATTATTTTATCTGAGCTGAGCACTAAATCAGATAAAAAGTCTGAGAAATCAGACAGAAACTCTGATTAAGGCCCAGGTGGACAATACATGATAACAAGTAAGACTGGTTTCTGAGTTTCACAGCTGGGGTGGACAATGTTAAGCATCAGGCTTTCAAATGAATTAAAAGTCTGTCTTGGTCTTTCGTTAATTAGTAGACTGGTGTGAAAAATTGCTGCCACACCGCCCCCTCGGCCTGTGCTTCGAGGTTTCTGGTAGTTAAAATGACTCGGGGGTGTTGATTCCTTTAAACTAACATAATCATCCTGCTGCAACCAGGTTTCTGTAAGGCAGAGTAAATCGATTTGTTGATCAATTATTAAGTCATGTACTAACAGAGACTTGGAGGAGAGAGACCTAATATTTAATAATCCACATTTCACTGTTTTACTCTTTGGTTCAGATGTGGATAGTGTATTGTTCTTTCTTTGTGATTGTTTATGTTTAAGTTGTTTATTGCTGGTTTTTAGTTTGTTTTTTGTCTTTTTGGGAGCTGACACAGTCTCATTGGAGATGGGTTTTTGGGGGGGGGGGGGGGGGGTAGCAGGAGGAGAAAAGCTGCAGAGAGGCGTGTAAGACTGCAACTCTGCTTCCCGGTCCCAACTCTGGATTTGGTGACAGACATTAGATTTGCTTTGATGTCAAACTCTTAGAAGTTGTTTCATTGTTTTTCTTTATAAATAAAAGACTCCATGTTTTTTCTGTCATCATGTGACCTCTGCTCATCCATCTCTGTGTGTATCAGGATACATTTAGTTCATAATACACAGAAAAATCAGAGTTATTACCTGTAATAAATGTGAAAGTAAAGATTCCTTCAGTGATAACCAGGCAGGACTGAAACACATCCAAGTTCACAGCTGTCACCACGGTAACAGCACCGTCCATCCACAGGTGAGGGGAGGAGCAAAAAGAGGGACTTTCACCATTTTATACTAAAGACACTCAACTAATATTTCTAATATGAAAACAAATAAGCCCACTGATGGGTCTGTCTAGCACAACCCCACCCCAACTCTATCACACAGTTGGAGCAAGACACAAGTAGGCAAAGTTCTTTGTGTTACTCATGCATGAGGGAGAGAACCGGACGAGCGCCGTTCCTTCGTTTGACCTCAGTCGCTCTCGTCTGCTCCCTCGTAACACTGCTCTTTATTGAGGTTACATGAATATGCATAAGTTCATTAACATATGACGTCTTACACAGGTATGAACAAAGAGTACCAGTCTGTGCATAGTGTAGGTATGTGTGTGTGTTTGTGTGTGTGTGTGTGTCCCTGTGAAGACTCCCCAAAGCTGGTGCCAGGAGTCTAGCGGTCCATCTGAACAAAGAGTTCATATACTTAACCAGATTCAGAGTAGGTGTCCTCCTACACCATAAATCAGTAAGAAAAGACCTCATGACCTTAAGCTTTATGTGCATGCCAGAGCACTCTGGAAGGCACACAGAGTCTCCACAGACTACTACGGCTCAAACCTCCATTATTATGCAAACGATTGTAAAAATCTAAGCATATATGAGTAAATATTTCTAAGCATAAATGACAATCAACAATATAAACCTGACACCCACATCAATGTAAGCATTTATTAAATAATAATATTAATGATTTCCTCCTGATCTCGTTTCCATACCAGAGAAAACTGTGGTGTATATTGAGGTGGAGGGTGTGGTCTATGGCTCAGGTGTAGAGTGAGGGTGGGGTCCTGTCTGCACCACAGCAGCATGCTGGGACTGCTGAATAGGGCTGGGCGATATGGCCTAAAATTCATACCGCGATATAATTTGAAGCACGTGCGGTAACAACGTGTGTGTAATGATCGCGATATATTCTTTTCTTCTGTATAACCTATTTTCCACACTACAAGTGTAATGGAGGATGTCACTTTAAGAGGGATGGACTTGACCTCCTGACTATGAATGATGTAGATGATAAGGTGCTGACTCTATGAATCCACAATCTCAACAGGGTTGTCTGATAAGAACAGATGGCGTATCCACAAAATCCACTGCCACTCAGGTATTTGTCGTTCACTCATTTATTTAACAAAAATCCGAAGCACACATCCATAATGTGAGTGAGGGGATTTAACAGGCTGTAAAATGCTATATGCCGTGTGGTGAGTGATGGTGTGGTTTCTGTTGGAAACAACATGAAAGTCTTCCATAATTATGTGAAAAGAGTGAATTAAATGTGTAATACAACAATACAAACAATACTGGATAGTGGAACATTCAACCAAAATAAGGGAGTATCAACAAATGCTAATTTTACTATTTACATAAATCCTAACTAGGCACTTTACACTAGAGCCAACATGAGAAATTAGTGACGGTCCCTTAATGACCGCACGGCAGAGGCTGCTCCGCAGTAAACGGCAGTAACATTCGGTAAACAAAGTGTGCGCCAAGGATTTAAACAAGGGAGGATAATGGCCGCAGCAAAGAACAAACACGATAAAACACAAAAACTTACAGTCTCATGGACGCACACCGCTAACAGCATTAGAAGGAACGAAAATCCACACAGTGAGTAAAACTCTGCTGACTCTTCCCACCTGCAGCTCCGACCGAAATCTCTGCGTCGACGTGTGCGTAATGATGAGGTAGAATTGTGTCTTCTGATTGGTGAAGCGGATGGGTTGCCTTACCGCTCATTGGCTAACCGGCAGCAGCATGCTGATATCTTTACTCAGCAGATGTGGCTCCGTTCGTGAGTTCTGCCGACTGGCTGGCCTTTTGTAAAGCCGCCCCCAACTTTGCGGAGCAAAGGTGCACTTCACTTAAGAAGGTCAGGCAGTAGACTCCGGTGGAATAGCTGGAAGTCTGATAAGTCGTGCCGCTGGTCGTGTATATTTCTTGTCTCCAACCTGTATCTGAACAGTCCGAACCCTGCCATCTGCTCCAGGGATGACTTGGATGACCTTACCAATTGGCCATAGGGCACGAGGGAGCTGCTGGTCCACAATGAGAACGATAGTGCCAACAGTCAACTCATCTCTTTCCTGCTGCCATTTGTGCCGCATCTGGAGTGAAGGTAGATAATTCCGTATGTAGTGGATTCAGAATTGATCCGCCAAGGCTTGGCACTGCCTCCACCTACGACGGCTCAGGAGTTCTGCTTCTGGGTAGACGACCTGTGGCATACCGGAATCAGGCCGCCCCATCAACAACATGTTGGGAGTGATCGGATCAGCGTCTGCTAGTGAGAGGCTCGTGAAATGGGACGGTCTACCCTTTGAATTCGCGTCATCAGCTGTGCCTGCCCGTACCACCCCTCCCGATCGGCAACATGGACACAGACCACGTCCTTGCGTGTGTAATTTCCCTGCTAATGGAAGAGCCCCAACAACCCACCCGTCACAGATGAATGATCCTGTTGCGACTACGGGACAACCACGTGCAGATACAGTGATAAATACATGGCGACATTCCTCCCCCCGAGATATATGATTCAAGGTCACCTGGTCCAGCCCTAACTATATGCTTTAGCAAAAAGGAAAGTTTGAAGCCTAATCTTAAAAGTAGAGATAGTGTCTGTCTCCCGAATCCAAACTGGAAGCTGGTTCCACAGAAGAGGGGCCTGAAAACTGAAGGCTCTCCCTCCCATTCTACTTTTAAATACTCTAGGAACAACAAGTAGGCCTGCAGAGCGAGAGCGAAGTGCTCTAATAGGGTGATATGGTACTACAAGGTCATTAAGATAAGATGGGGCCTGATTATTTAAGACCTTGTATGTGAGGAGCAGGATTTTGAATTCAATTCTGGATTTAACAGGAAGCCAATGAAGGGAAGCCAAAACAGGAGAAATATGCTCTCTCTTTCTAGTCCCTGTCAGGACTCTTGCTGCAGCATTTTGGATTAGCTGAAGGCTTTTCAGTGAGTTTTTTGGACATCCTGATAATAATGAATTGCAGTCGTCCAGCCTGGAAGTAATAAATGCATGAACTAGTTTTTCAGCGTCACTCTGAGACAGGATATTTCTAATTTTAGAGATGTTGCGCAAATGGAAGAACACAGTCTTACATATTTGTTTAATATGTGCATTGAAGGACATATCCTGGTCAAAAATGACTCCAAGGTTCCTCACAGTGTTACTGGAGGCCAAGGTAATGCCATCCAGAGTAAAAATCTGGTTAGATACCATATTACTACGCTTTTCAGCACCGAGTACAATAACCTCAGTTTTATCTGAATTAAGAAGCAGAAAGTTATCGGCCATCCAGGTCTTTATGTCTTTAAGACATTCCTGCAGTTTAACTCATTGGTGTGTGTTATCTGGCTTATCTGGCATGTATAATGTAAACAGAATTGGTCCTAGCACTGAACCCTGTGGAACTCCATAATTAACCTCAGTGTGTGATGAGGACTCTCCATTTACATGCACAAATTGGAGTCTATTAGATAGATATGATACAAACCACTGCAGCACAGTACCTGTAATACCTACAGCATGTTCCAATCGCTCTAATAGGATATTATGGTCAACAGTATCGAATGCTGCACTAAGGTCTAGCAGGACAAGCACAGAGATGAGTCCACTGTCAGAGGCCATAAGAAGATCATTTGTAACCTTCACTAAAGCTGTTTCTGTGCTGTGATGAACTCTGAAACCTGACTGAAACTCTTCAAATAAACCATTCCTCTGTAGATGATCTGTTAGCTGTTTGACAACTACTCTTTCAAGGATGTTTGATATGAAAGGAAGGTTGGAGATTGGCCTATAATTAGCTAAGACTGCTGGGTCTAGAGATGGCCTTTTGAGTAAAGGTTTAACTACAGTCAGCTTGAAGGCCTGTGGTACATAGCCGATTATTAGAGATAGGTTGATCATATTTAAGATCGAAGAATTAATTAATGGCAGGACTTCTTTGAGCAGTTTTGTAGGAATGGGGTCTAAAAGACACGTTGATGGTTTGGAGGAAGTAATTATTGAAGTTAACTCAGAAAGATCAGTTGGAGAAAAAGAGTCTAACTTAACATCAATGGTACTAAGAGTAGCTGTAGATAATATTACATCTGTGGGATGATTATTGGTAATTTTTTCTCTAATGATAAAAATTTTATTTGTGAAGAAGTTCATGAAGTCATTACTAGTTAATGTTAAAGGGATGGTTGGCTCAAAAGAGCTCTGACTTTTTGTCAGCCTGGCTACAGTGCTGAAGAGAAACCTGGGGTTGTTCTTATTTTCTTCAATCAGTGACGAATAGTAAGATGTTCTGGCTTTGCGGAGGGCTTTCTTATAAAGCAACAAACTATTTTTCCAGGCTAAATGATGATCCTCTAAATTTGTGACACGCCATTTCCTCTCCAGATTACGGGTCAACTGCTTTAGGGTACGTGTTTGAGAATTATAACATGGAGTCAGGTACTTCTGATTAGAAACCTTAGTTTTCACTGGAGCTACAGTATCCAGAGTCGTACGTAGTGAGGAGGTGAAATTATTAACATGATAATCAACCTCTGTTGGGGTAGCGTTCAGATAGCTGCTCTGCTCTGTGTTGGTACAGGGCATTGACGATGATAACAGTGGGTGGACTATATTCTTAAACTTAGTTACAGCGCTTTCAGAAAGACATCTACTTTGATAAAGTCTACTCTCCACTGCTGTGTAATCAATTATTGTAAATGTAAATGTTTTCAGGAAACACTGTTAAATGTTCAGTTTCTATGCCATATGTTAAAACAAGATCTAGAGTGTGATTAAAGTGGTGGGTGGGTTCTTTTACATTTTGAGAGAAACCAATTGAGTCTAATAACAGGTTAAATGCCATGTTGAGGCTGTCATTTTTAGCATCTACATGGATGTTAAAATCACCCACAATAATTATTTTATCTGAGCTGAGAACTAAATTAGATATAAAGTCTGAGAAATCAGACAGAAACCCAGGTGGACAATACATGATAACAAGTAAGACTGGTTTCTGAGTTTCACAGCTGGGGTGGACAATGTTAAGCATCAGGCTTTCAAATGAATTAAAAGTCTGTCTTGGTCTTTCATTAATTAATAGACTGGTGTGAAAAATTGCTGCCACACCGCCCCCTTGGCCTGTGCTTCGAGATTTCTGGTAGTTAGAATGACTCGGGGGTGTTGATTCCTTTAAACTAACATAATAATCCTGCTGCAACCAGGTTTCTGTAAGGCAGAGTAAATTAATTTGTTGATCAATTATTAAGTCATGTACTAACAGAGACTTGGAGGAGAGAGACCTAATATTTAATAATCCACATTTCACTGTTTTACTCTTTGGTTCAGATGTGGATACTGTATTGTTCTTTCTTTGTAATTGTTTATGTGTAAGTTGTTTGTTGCTGGTTTTTAGTTAGTTTTTTGTCTTTTTGGGAGCTGACACAGTCTCTATGGAGATGGGTTTTTGGGGGGGGTAGCAGGAGGAGAGAAGCTGCAGAGAGGCGTGTAAGACTGCAACTCTGCTTCCTGGTCCCAACTCTGGATAGTCATATTTTGGGGGGTTTAATAAATTTGTCCATATTTCTAGAAATGAGAGCTGCTCCATCCAAAGTGGGATGGATGCCGTCTCTCCTAACAAGACCAGGTTTCCTCCAGGAGGTTTGCCAATTATCTATGAAGCCCACATCGTTTCTGGGACACCACTCAGACAGCCAGCAATTTAAGGAGAACATGCGGCTAAACATGTCACTCCTGGTCTGATTGGGGAGGGGACCAGAGAAAACTACAGAGTCCCACATTGTTTTGGCAAAGTTGCACACCGATTCAATATTGATTTTAGTGACCTCCGATTGGCGTAACCGGGTGTCATTACTGCCGACGTGAATTATGATTTTACTGAATTTACGTTTACCCTTAGCCAGCAGTTTTAAATTTCCTTCAATGTCGCCTGCTCTGGCCCCTGGAAGACAATTGATTATGGTTGCCGGTGTCTCTAGCTTCACATGTCTGAGAACAGAATCACCACTTACCCGAGTTTGACCCCTGGCGGGTGTGTCGCCGAGTGGGGAAAAACTGTTAGACACATGAACGGGTTGGTGGTGTACCTGGGGCTTCTGTTTAGGACTATGCTTCCTCCTCACCGTCACCCAGCCGCCCTCTTTCCCCAGCTGCTTGGGGTCTGCCGGGAAACAGCTAGCGGGGCCTATGCTATCTTCGGCTGCACCAGCTACAGGGGCCTGGCTAGCTACGGGTGAATGAAGGGTGCGAAGCCGAGTCTCCAATTCAGTAATCCTGGCCTCCAGAGCTGCAAATATGCTACATTTGTTACAGATATCAGTACTGCTAAAGGAGGCCGAGGAGTAACTAAACATCTGACACAATGAGCAAGAAAGTGCAGGAGGGACAGGTGAAGTAGCCATGGTGCTAACGAGTCGGCTATGAGCTAAGCTAAGCTAGCGAAACAGTACAGAGACAGTGAGTGAATACTTTGGCTATAAATTAGGTAGTGAGTACACAGAAAGTGTGCTTCGGATGAAGCACGTGAAGATTATACTATGAAAAAAGAATGTATTTAAAAGTTGTTAATTAAATTTCTAAGCAAATAAGCTACTCAGAAACACCACTGTGTTTGAGCAGGAACAGGAAGTGATACTCTACCGCAGAGCGAGCGAACACCAAGTGACAGCGCCACCAAGAGTGCAGATAGAACCACCTAGGGATACTCCCGGAAGCGAAGTAACACACCCAGGAGCGTCGACCCCAGGGTAGGACCAGGTAGGAGATGCTGATTCAGGCTGTTACCATTGTGCATGAAAGAACAGTTGAAGACAATGCGATCCTTGCCATTATGATGAACCATGTGGTGTGGTATGTACCAGGTGCTGCCATCTATCTCCATGTCTCCGATGGTCAGTTTACTCACATAGCCTGCATCCACCAGCTTCTGGATTTCCTGGTTATACTTGGCTGCTTGTACAGGCGTCTTCAGGAGGTGCTTCTCCGTAGCTCGCAGGTGACCCAGGACAGAGTCCTTAGTGGAATGAAGCAGGACTGGTTCCTCTTTCCACAGCAACGGGGTGGCATACCGGTTGATACCATCCACCTCCACTCTAATGGTCTTCTCCTCTAGCATCTTGACAGCCATGGTATCCTGTTTTGAACGTGTGGCCACCTTCTCATTCTGGTATGGGAGAACATCCATCTGCCAGAGCTTGGCTACATTACTGAGAAGTTCAGCACTGGGAGTCAGGGTGCTTGTGAGTAAACACTGAGGAGTGGAGGCTTGATATAGAAGAACCTTGGCTGGACCCTGCAGAGTTCAACCCAGCCGTGTCTTGAGTGCAGCTGGTCCTCCCCGTGGACCCAGATGTACAGGCTCTATTGGAGTCAGGAGATGTGGGCAGTCAGAGCCAATCAGCAATAATGGTTGAGCTCGGTGGAACGAATGAAGTGGAAGACTTCGCAGGTGGCGGTAGGACCTTTGCAATGCATCAGCTGGATGTGAATGTTTGGCGAGCCCAAGCTCAGTGGCAGTGAATGCTCTTTGGATCCAGAACCGTCTCCGAGGGTCAGTGGCGGAGGCTATAGAGAAGGAAACGGAATGTCCTTTCACCGTTCTAATATCTTGTCGGATGGTTCGAAGCGCCAACTCCTCCCTCTTTCCCTGAAGGCCCAGCTCTTGGGCAGCACTGTGAAGAAGGATTGTGCGCTCTCACCCATCATCTAGGATGGCATATGTCTCTAGCTTCCTTTTGCCGTTATAGAGGCAACCCTGACCATTTTCAGTAGCACACAACTGGTCCCCCAGGTTGGATCAACGTAGTACGTGACAGGTTGGACAGCTTCCTCCGCCGGTCTGTCAGAGCTAGTGGATCGTGATGCATTAACCTCCTGGAGTGTCTCCAAATGCACCTGATTGCATTGCTGGCATCTAGCTTTCAGGTAGCATTGCACCTCTGGATGGTCCCTTCCGCATCTCCAGCACCGCTTGCCTGTCCGAATCCAAGACAACTTCTGCTCTATATTGAGCTTCTTGAAACCTGTGCACTGATTGAAATAGTGCTGAAGATTATTACAGAAGGGGCAGAATTTCTTTGGCTTCCCCAATTTGGAAACTGGACATGATGCCTGTTTTGGAGGCTCTGGGCCTTTAACAGGAGGGTCGTAGCTCAATAAGACGGTTGTGGTTGCCGCTACAGATCTCTGCTTGGGTCTGGCACCCTTCCCACGATCCACACGTGGCTCTCAAGGTTGCTGAAGATAATGGAAATACACATCATCTTGGATGCGGACTTCATATTCAAGCCACTCTGCCAAATCCGCTATGGTTGGGATGGGTGTCTGAAGAGGATTGATGAACCGCTTAAGCTGCGCTTGAAGACTGTGTGGCAATTTGGACAGCAGTCTGGTGACGTGTGACCCACACTCTAGTTCTGCTCTCCCCTCTTTCCCAAGCTGTTCCAACATTCCCACGAGAGCCCTCACTTTCAGGGCAAAAAGACGGAACGCTCGGCTGTCACCACTCCGTACCGGAGACTCTGACAACACGTCAGTGATCCGCTGCAGGGCAAGTTTGTGAGGTTGACCATACAGCTCTATCAGAGATGACATGGTCTGGCTGTACGGGTTGCGGCTATTGCTGTAGGAATCGGCAATAAGGAGGGTGTCTTCCAACTTGAGGTGATCCACTAGGATCTGGTACTTGAAACGTTCAGTTGCATCGTGAGGCAGGATATTGTCAAGGGCCATTCGCAAACGAACGAACTGGCTGGGGTCATCAGACGTGAAGTATGGAATGTGTGGTGTTGGTCCCCGGTACACGGTCTCTGTACTTGGTAGAGGTTCGTGCTGACCATATTTCCTCCAGGCTTTGGAATCAGTTGGCGGCAAGCGAGGCGGGTCCCCAGTCATCTCCCGGAAGCTTTCTGGTTGTTGGCGCTGGAAGGTGTATGGCTCTGCCTATTCAGGGGTGACCTGCCTCTTCACACATGCTCCAGGGCCATACTTGTCCTTCACGTTAATTTTCCTGACCTGTTCAGTCACAGGAAGTTGACTGTACTGATAAGGTGACGTACATCTGAAAGGACCTGAGGCTGCTGCACTAGCAGGAATTTCTGACACCGGAGGTGGTGGAACAGGGAATGGCTCAGCACTCTGAGGGTCAAGTGGAAGTGATGCCTCTGGCCAAGGTAAATCCTGTATGTCATCCTCTGGTATGTGAAAGGAATGTACAGTGTGTGGGTAGTGCCTGGAGGCATGGTCAGGATGAGGAGACTGAGGCATGGAATTAGTCCACAAGGACTGCCTCTGGCCCTGGGTACTGGGGCCTAATGCAGAAGGTTGGGGAGCTGGTGACGTCTGGAGGGCTGAGGACCGGGGAGAGAGAGAGCACCAAGCAGAGTCTGAACCTCTCGTCTGAGCTGATTATTATGTTCCTGCATTTCTCTCAGTGCTGATAATACCACGTCTGAGGTGCCATGCTGAGAAGTCTGGTCAGCTGGAGTGGCTGAGGTGTTGGAATGTGCCCTATGGTCATCAGAGGAGTGGTTGTGCGACACATGCACCTGTGGTAGTGATCTCCTCGGCAACTGCACCAAGAAGTCATCGAGGTAACGAGGCCGATGACCATCGCGGCGAGGACGAGGAGTGGATGAGAAAGCCATCTTGCCTGTGAAACTGTAATCCGGCTCAAAGGACCATGTAATGGAGGATGTCACTTTAAGAGGGATGGACTTGACCTCCTGACTATGAATGATGTAGATGATAAGGTGCTGACTCTATGAATCCACAATCTCAACAGGGTTGTCCGATAAGAACAGATGGCGTATCCACAAAATCTACTGCCACTCAGGTTTCTGTCGTTCACTCATTTATTTAACAAGAATCCGAAGCACACATCCATAATGTGAGTGAGGGGATTTAACAGGCTGTAAAATGCTATATGCCGTGTGGTGAGTGATGGTGTGGTTTCTGTTGGGAAGAACATGAAAGTCTTCCATAATTATGTGAAAAGAGTGAATTAAATGTGTAATACAACAATACAAACAATACTGGATAGTGGAACATTCAACCAAAATAAGGGAGTATCAACAAATGCTAATTTTACTATTTACATAAATCCTAACTAGGCACTTTACACTAGAGCCAACATGAGAATTTAGTGAGGCTGCTCCGCAGTAAACGGCAGTAACATTCGGTAAACAAAGTGTGCGCCAAGGATTTAAACAAGGGAGGATAATGGCCGCAGCAAAGAACAAACACGATAAAACACAGAAACTTACAGTCTCATGGACGCACACCGCTAACAGCATTAGAAGGAACGAAAATCCACACGGTGAGTAAAACTCTGCTGACTCTTCCCACCTGCAGCTCCGACCGAACTCTCTGCGTTGACGTGTACATAATGATGAGGTAGAATTGTGTCTTCTGATTGGTGAAGCGGATGGGTTGCCTTACCGCTCATTGGCTAACCGGCAGCAGTATGCTGATATCTTTACTCAGCAGATGTGGCTCCGTTTGTGAGTTCTGCCATTGGGTGGCCTTTTGTACAACAAGGCACACTTAAAATCCTTTAATTTTCTCAAAAATCGAGAGTGTGCCTTATATATGAATTCTGGTTGTGCTTACTGACCTCGAACAGATTTTGGCTGCAGAAATCTTTGGTAAGCCGCACTGCTTGATGGATTGTCAGAGCATTACGGCTGCCGTAGTGAGGAGCTTCGCGGAGTAATCTGGGTCCAAAACTCCCTCCCTTCAGGTCCCAAAGTCAACCGAACACTAACAGTTAAAAACGGTCTAAATTCTTTCATCTTTAATAAAATCATCAGCGTTGCTGCTTTATCAGGTGTAACAATTAAGTTTATCATCCAGGCGTCCATGAAAACAGAATTTATTAAATTTAATGGAGTTAGAAGTTAACAGGAAGTTAGCTCGCTAGTTTCCACCTAAACATGACATACCATGTTCTGACTGAGAGATTTTTGAAACTAATTAAAACGTACAGCTCTGATACCACTTCCAACATAAATGAAGACAGGAAACTAAACAGCAGTGGCGTTTTCAGGGTTACTGAAGTTCGACTACCTGGTATATAATGTTGTGCTACGTGATTGCTAGCGACACAGCTATGTTAGCATAACATTAGCATAGTGAAGCTGGAAGATGAACGCCAACTTTTTTCCACTCAATAAAAGTTAACGTGACGGATTCTGGTGGTCAGGGACAAATGCAATCGCATAGCAGGATGCTATACACGGGCCAAACTTCAGTCAGGAGAACAGCTGAGATTATTCATCCACAATACGAGGTTCGTTATTAATATACTGCAACAACATGGGAATAGAACAGAGAATTCAACATTAATGAATCAATGTTACGGAAGTAGAGGAAGCGCAGTTTTTGGCTTTCCCCATATTTCAAAAGTGCTTCATCTCTTTGCTATGACTGTCTCCCGGCATAATTTGCAGATGATAATGGTTGTAGCCGCTGCGATGCTTTCGACCAAAACAGGCGCAGCTTGATGACATCATCAACATGCACTATCGCGATAGAGCGCTATAGTCAAAATCTCTATCATTGGCCAAATTTATATAGTTTCTATCGTATATCGTATATATCGCCCACCCCTACTGCTGAGGGTGGAGGAGGGAGTGATGATGACATCAGAGCTGCAGCAAAGCAGTCAGCAGCACAGAGACCAGTGAATACACAGTCTATTCTTCTTTGGATAGATACAATATATAGCACAATATTGAATGACAGCGACACGCTGTGTGAGCTTCCACAGATACACTGACATCAGTATCCAGAGTCCTCCTGCTGCTCCCCCCTCAGAGCCCCGTGATCAGCACAAACACATTCAGTTAGATGACAGAGTCCAGCTGCAGCTAGAATCATCTCCCCTCTGTGAACAACAGCACAGCGTCAGTGTTTCACACTCAGTGAAAGGAACACCATGTGTGCTACGTTTCCAGGACAGACTACAAACTGCACAAATACAGAGCAGCACATGGAAGGACCCGGAGCTGCATTTAAAGAGAAAAGACAGCGTGATGTCCTGTATGGACAGGTGGAAGGAACCAAGTCCTCAGCTCAAACACTCGTGTTTGTCCACAGACAGGAAACACAGCAGGAAACTTTCTCACAGAAGTGCAGCTCATGGAAAACACACTTCCTGTCAGTCAGAATGAGGCTGGAGCCAAACACAGAAAGGTGTTTTTGTCCAGATGAGCCCAGAGAAGAAACACGAGTGTTCACAGACATCAGAACCTCAGAGAGGTGAAACATGAGGTTGGACTCCTCGTCAGCATTCAGAAGAGCTGCTGTGAAACCCTGAGTACTCATGACAGACTCTGATGGCACAAACACATCATGATTCAAACAGAAAGACAAACATGGAGCTCCTGATCCTCCTGCATGAGAACAAGCTGACATGAGCGCTGTGTCTGAGAGTGTCTCCCTGTCACAGTGACAATAACACAGCTGCTGCTCACAGTCATTAAACTGACCTGAGGTCAGCTGCTAGGACGTCTCTGTGCTCCTTACATATGAACCATGTGACCTCACATCAGTGCTGTGGATGACTGTAGTCGTAGAAGAGTAGAGCTGTAGCAGGTGGTGTGAGGAGGAGGAGGTGGTGTATTCTCGTTAACGCAGTACTGAAACACTCCACCGGAGGGCGCTGTTAAGTCTTTATTGTAATACGGTTACTGTGTGCAGTTATACTTCATACATAATCTGCACTCATTTAAATCAGACATGCTGTCAGTAAATGATTGGTTTCTATTTATTCTACTTCCTGTTGACTAGTTTTATTAAAGTGAAACATTAAAGCTGATGGTGTGACTGGATGTAAACTGGTGCTGGAGTTCACCTCCATGTAACAGGTTCACACCTGAATCTGGGCCCGGGGTGCCAGATTGTTCAGGGTCAGATGTGCTTCAGGTGCACGAGTGCTTCAGGAGCTCAACACAGTGTGAACATCCCATCACTGCTGGAGTCAGCCTGGATGAAACACCTGTGAGGCTCCACAGTGAGCGAGCACACCTGCACTTTACAGCTTCTCATCATGACACTGTTGTTAAGTTAGAACTTAGAACTTAGTTTGAACCTTCTTTCTACACTTAGCAACATTACGCTGTGTCCATGAAGAACTTACAGATATAAATTTTGTCATGATCCTGGATGATTCTTAGTTTTTGTGTGTTTTGTATTTTGTTCATTATTTATGCCTTGATTTGATTTTAAACACTGCTGTATCCACCGGATTCCAGCCAGAGGTGATTCTGGAGTCTTCCCACGCTCCTGTTAGTGACCCTCCATCTGGATGGATGAGAACAACCTTCTGAACAATCTAGCAGGAGATGGCCCATATCTATGGGACTGATTTCTGCTAGCGTTGCCGAGCGGTGGTAGCGTGGCCGAGCGGTCTAAGGCGCTGGATTAAGGCTCCAGTCTCTTACCGAATTTCCCAGAGGAACTGTTACGGGTTCAGATATTGAGGGCGCACTGACAGAGGCGAGGCTGCCGGACACTGGCGCCACCAGGCCCTCTGACCACCACCAGTAGGCAATGGGTGAAGTGTCTTGCCCAAGGACACAACGACCGAGACTGACCAAGCCGGGGCTCGAACCGGCAACCTTCCGATTACAAGGCGAACTCCCAACTCTTGAGCCACGATCGCCCATGGTAATGATGATGGCATGGTAATGATGATGGTTATGAATAGTAGCAGTAAAATATTTCCCTGATCTCCACAGAACCCACCCGAGGGATTAATAAAGTTTTATCTTATCTTATCGTATCTTAATAACGCCCATTGTATGGACTGATAACCCCGAAGCGGTTTGAATAAAGTCACCCAGTCGCTATCTGTGCCATTACCCAGCATTCACCACTCCCTCCACCAATGCAATAAATGACACAAAAGTAATAACCTATAATTAATTTATCTGCTGTATCTGCTGGTTTCAGGTAGTTGTTTACATTATACAATTTATTGTGTTCAGCACACGTCACTATCATGTGATTTGGAAATGTATAAATATACGGACAACAGGCTCTTCCGCGTTGTTGAGGGAGCTCTATAGTATTCAATAACAGGACCCTGCACATCAGTGCAGGGAGCCTGACCATGCGTCACACATTTGACGAGTTAGGAGTGAGAAGGTGTGTGGCTGACAGGATGGAAATGTTCCACTGCTGCAGTCAGAGCACTCAGTGTCTGTGGAGGCTGTTCCTATGGCAACAACAACATCACATCAACATCTGTGGATCAGTGTGACAGACTGACACCTTCTGCCCTCAGACCAAAGACACACACCAAGAAGCTTTGCTGTGCACACGTACAGCAACACAAAGACTCAATCAGGACCTGCTGATAGTTCAATGTTTGTCTGTGACGTCTCTCACAGTGAGTCCAAACATGGCTCTGTTTTACACCGGGCTGCTCAGTGCACACACAAACCTGGGGGGGCCACCCGGCCCATCAGCCATCACATCTACCCTCACTGATGCAACACTTCTCTGTGAGTGTGTGTCTGTCTGCATTCTTATTAAAACAGCACAAAGTTTGACATGTTCATGTTTTAAATTCACACATAACAAATCCTTTCATCAACCCCTAACCCTCTGACCACCACCAGTAGGCAAACATGGGGTTAGTATCTTGCCCAAGATGTCTGTGAAGGTTCTCAGTCATCCAGGTCATCGTAGTCAAAGGAGCTTGCAAAGAAAAGCGTCTGGACTTCTTTAAGTTACTTGAAGACGTTTCACCTCTCATCCGAGAAGCTTAAAGAAGTCCAGACGCTTTTCTTTGCAAGCTCCTTTGACTATCTTGCCCAAGGATATTTGGCATGCAGCCAGGAGGCAGCCTGGGATTGAGCTACAGCACCCCAATGAAGACAGTGCATTTATTTACAGTGAAGTCAATAACCAGTACACAATAAATCCCCGTAGCTCCATTGACTCCCATGTCGTGTCTCACTCAAACATCCCTTCTTCCTGCTCTCCGCTCCCGTGTTTCCACACACCCCAGCTGTGTCCCAATTCAGGGTCTGCACGCTTGAAGTACGCGCACTACGCGTACTATGGACGGTGCGTACTATAAGTACGGGAAGTGCGGAAGTGAGAGGCTCGTGAAATGGGACGGTCTACCCTTTGAATTCGCCTCATCAGCTGTGCCTGCCTGTACCACCCCTCCCGATCGGCAACATGGACACAGACCATGTCCTTGCGTGTGTAATTTCCCTGCTAATGGAAGAGCCCCAACAACCCACCCGTCACAGATGAATGATCCTGTTGCGACTACGGGACAACCATGTGCAGGTACAGTGATAAATACATGGCGACATTCCTCCTCCCGAGATATATGATTCAGGGTCACCTGGTCCAGCCCTAACTATATGCTTTAGCAAAAAGGAAAGTTTGAAGCCTAATCTTAAAAGTAGAGATAGTGTCTGTCTCCTGAATCCAAACTGGAAGCTGGTTCCACAGAAGAGGGGCCTGAAAACTGAAGGCTCTCCCTCCCATTCTACTTTTAAATACTCTAGGAACAACAAGTAGGCCTGCAGAGCGAGAGCGAAGTGCTCTAATAGGGTGATATGGTACTACAAGGTCATTAAGATAAGATGGGGCCTGATTATTTAGGACCTTGTATGTGAGGAGCAGGATTTTGAATTCTGGATTTAACAGGAAGCCAAAACAGGAGAAATCTGCTCTCTCTTTCTAGTCCCTGTCAGGACTCTTGCTGCAGCATTTTGGATTAGCTGAAGGCTTTTCAGTGAGTTTTTTGGACTTCCTGATAATAATGAATTGCAGTAGTCCAGCCTGGAAGTAATAAATGCATGAACTAGTTTTTCAGCGTCACTCTGAGACAGGATATTTCTAATTTTAGAGATGTTGCGCAAATGGAAGAACGCAGTCTTACATATTAATTAATATATGATGTGTGTACCTGTGTACTAGCGTAACACCCTCACATCTACAGTGGCATATATCATATATGCCACTGTAGATGTGAGTCTCAAATAGGAGTGTGTGCGCCCGCAGCCAGCACACTGCAGCAGCACAGCCCAGGACATGCCACACACGTGCAATTAACCAAAAACCCAAATAATGTCACCACAAGCACAGTGTCCACTGCCTGCAAAAATAAGAACAGCAACAATAAGAATAATAACTAGAATAAAAGAATGTCTGTCATGTCCTGTATTTACTTTCACCAGACCAGAACTCTGTACTGCAGGATTAACTTGAGTGTCCCAGTCCTGGACAGATTCTTCAATAATGAGGACACCGGGCCTGATTTCCACCTCAGCAGGGAGTCTGTGACAGCGCTGCTGAATCTACTGAACCAGGAACGGAGACATGGGTGTGGTGCCGATCGAAGCCCTTGTGTTCCTCTTCTGGCTGGCGAGTGGAGCAGCCTACAGGGTCATGTCCAGGGTGTTCGCAATACCCCGTTCCACTGTCCACTGCATCGTGCACAGGATCACAGAGGAGGTGGTGGCCACGCGCCACCAGGTCATCCACCTCCCATGGACCCCAGAAGACCTAGATGCCATGTCCAATGGGTTTGCACAGCTGGCAGGCCACAGGGCATTTGTGAAGGCTGCTGGTGCAATTGACTGCTGCCATGTCCGCATCAAACTCCCCAGCGGCCCTGATGGTCAGTGCTACAGGAACAGGAAGTTTTTCCCATTGATAATCCTGCAGGCGGTATGTGACCATCAGGGCCGCTTTGTCGATACACATGTGGGCTGGCCGGAGTCAGTGCATGACTCCAGGGTCCTCCGCCACAGCCCACTGTACCGACAGGCCCGTTACCCTCCCCCAGGGCATTTAATCCTTGCAGATGGAGGATACCCATGTCTCCAACATCCACTCCCCCTCATCACCCCCTACAAGAAACCAGTCGACGGTGCGGGAGACCAGTCGACGGTGCAGGAGCCCAGCGCTTTAATGCACATCACTCCAGGGCACGCTCTGTCATAGAGCGTGCCTTTGGAAAGATGAAGACTGGGTTCCGTGTCATCTTACTGCAAACGCTGGAGGTGCACCACACCTTCGTGCCACATGTATGTCACGCTAATACGAGCATCATTGATGTTTGTCGGATCATAATGGCAACTGTAGTGTATACTCTGGCATGTACACTGTACTTACAAGATTAAACATCTGTCGCAGGTCATAACAGCATGTGCCGTGCTGCACAACATCTGCATCGGCGCTGGTGACATTGTGGCCCCAGATGAGGAGCCCGAGGATGATGCCCAAGATGAGGGGGAGACTGGTGTGGAGGCAGTCAGTGGTGCACACTGGTGGAACCAGCTATCTGCTGAGGTGTCTGCCCTGGAGGAGGTACCCCCAGACCACAATTATTGTCAGCAGGCAAGTATCCCTTAGGGGTGCATCTGCACAGTGCTGGGATTTCACGTGACAGATCTCTATTAACATGCTTGTTGTTACCATGTCGTTTTCCCACCGCCATGATTACAATCCAGTGACATGGCAGCTGTCAGTGTCACCAGCCCTGCAGACCCAAGTGGAGGATGATGCGGTGGACAGTGGGAATGAGCATGCCTGAGCAACATCTGGGGACACCTATGTGGGATGCTCCACTCAGTACCTGGCTATGCAAACCGGGGGTCTTACCTGTGGCACCTCCCCCATCTCTCTGGTCCTGGTCCAGCGGACCAAGCAGCACTGCCCAACACTCCCTGCTCAGGCAAATGTCAGGCCTCGTTGATGATGTATGTGCATGCTGGGACATTCAGGTTTATCCTGGACCACAGTGGGCAGTGCATTTCCCACAATCATGTTGTGTTTTACATTGCACTGTTTTTATTTTCACAATGTGGCATGTGCAATAGGTCAGGCCCCCTGAAATTGTGTCATGTAGTTTGTGACAGACATGGGATGTTCCCACTGTCTTTATTTACATAACTGAAATCATCTTGTTTGTGCAGAACAAAGGTTGGAACAACAACATAAATAAAGTTCAACTATGTACATTGAGTCGTATTTACAGAAATCTAATCACTGAAATAATCATGTTTGTACAAAACAAAGGTTGGGGTGCCAGCATAAATAAAGTGCAACTATGTACAGTGGCTGTCTGTGGACACGACTCAGTCCTTTTTCTGCTCCACTAGCTTTTCTTGGACACCTATCAGCCTGTCCATCCTCTCGGCTTGCCGTTCCTCCATTTGGCGTTGCTGAGCTATGTCCTCTTTTATTAGGGCAATGAAATCATCCTCCCCGTCCTTCCTCCTTTTCGCCACTCGTGCCTCAGGGCGGCTCCTCATCCTCCTGCCCCTCCTGGTGTGGGAGTGGGTTGCCCACTGCTGCACTGGGCCCTGGTGTGTCCTCTAGGATGGAGGAGATTATGACAGGTGGCCTAGTGGAGGGACTCTGTCCTAGCACCTCATCTATGGCACCGTGTCGGAGTGTTAAAAACAGCTTGAAATTCTCATGAGTTGTTTGCAAAAGAAAAATTACCATCATAATGCGGCTACCCTTTCGGCGCCAGCTTTGGGCTCAAGGCTGGAGCCAAACAAAAACTCCCTGATAACGACTGTTGAGTCTGTTCCTTCCCATTCCCTACAAGGCCACCTGGGTTGGCTGGAAGACTGTTTACTTAGCCTGGCGGGGCGAAGGACACTGTCTCAGCTGAATTATGGACACGCACACACATATATATACTGATACTGATAAGCACTCACTGACGCATCACCCTCCCTATCCAACGCCACCTCCAACGCTTACCTCCCCCATGATGTGGACATCGGGTCAGCTGGAGGCGCAGTCGAAAGATTGCAGCGGTCCCAGATCAGATGTACACACTGGAACACTTTCCCATGTTGCTTGTCTGTGTTTATTGTGTTATGGTGTGTTGATACCTGTGCATTCTTGTATTATCCTTCTGTGCTACACATTTCAATGTTAGGGTTAGGGTTAGGGGGGGGTTAGGATT
The DNA here is from genome assembly GCF_963576455.1 of Neolamprologus multifasciatus. Classification (NCBI taxonomy): domain Eukaryota; kingdom Metazoa; phylum Chordata; class Actinopteri; order Cichliformes; family Cichlidae; genus Neolamprologus; species Neolamprologus multifasciatus. The sequence continues at coordinate 22,209 of NC_140439.1, read as the reverse complement.
TGTGAAAGAGAACGCAGTGAGCCCTCCCCACCTCGTCCGACGACTGGGTGGTTAGATAGAGGGCCACTGGAAATGCACGGGCCACCGCACGTCATGCGTAGTCCCCCATTCTTCCCCGTCTCAGTCCTCCTCTTTCTTACCCTGAAAAGCAACCGTTTCGCCCCCAGGAGACCCTGAGAAAGCACTTTTGGTCACTCCCCATTATATGGTACCCTTTATTTAGTGACTTACCTGTTGTTTTAGTATTGTTGAACATTTTTCCTTATCTAACTTTTCGTTGTCGCATTCCTCTACAAGTTTTTGTCAGTTGTTTATTTCCCATTTTTCAAATTTTAATTTTGTTTTTATGTGTAATTTTTGATTTCCAAGTTACGTCTTGTTTCTTTTTTTGAATTTTTACGGTCATTTATTATCTATTCATATTCAATTTTTTATTTTTTTTATTTTTTTTTTTATTTATTTATTTATTTATTTACTTCTTTTATTTTTTTATTTTTTTATTTTATTTATAATTTAATTTAATTTATTTATTTTTTATTAAATTTTATTTATTTATTTTTTATTTAATTTAATTTTATTTATTTATTTTTTTTAATTTAATTTTATTTATTTATTTTTTATTAAATTTTATTTATTTATTTTTTATTAAATTTTATTTATTTATTTTTTATTTAATTTAATTTAATTTATTTAATTTAATTTATTTATTTATTTATTTATTTATTTATTTTTATTTATTTATTTATTTATTTATTTATTTATTTATTTATTTATATCCTTTTATTGTCTCATTTGTTTAATGTTATTGTTTGTTTTAATTTAATTTGTAAGGACACATCATCAGTAGTGGACCTTGGAATCATTTTTCAAATCAAATTCAAATTTTTTATTTGTCACACACACACAACCATACACAGTATGACATGGGGGGTGAAATGCTTGTAGCTGCGCAATGCCCGACCATTAAATGACAGAAAAAAGATTTACAGTATTTACAATTTACTACAAAATTTACAAATTAACTTATGAATTTACAGTAAAAATAAAAATAAATAAAAATGTGCAAACAGCAGAGAGAGATTATAAAGATTATAAATTATAGGAAATTATAGGAAATGTGTGGTGGTGCGTGTGGTGATGTGATGTGTGTGAGAGTCCAGTCTTATAGTGATGTGTGTGGGAGAGTACAGTCCTACACCTGGTTCAGGGCCCGAATAGCCTGGGGGAAGAAGCTCCTCCTCATTCTCTCTGTTTTGGCCTTAAGGGAGCGGAAGCGCTTCCCAGACCTCAACAGTGAGAAGAGTCCATTGTTGGGATGGGAGAGGTCCATCATAATCTTCCTAGCTTTGGACTTGCACCGCTTGGTGTAGATGGACAGCAGGTCAGGGAGCTCTGATTGAATGATGCGTTCGGCTGAGCGCACCACTCTTTGCAGATCTCGTCTGTCCTGCTTGGTGCTGTTCCCAAACCAGGTGCAGATGTTTGCCGTCAGGACGCTCTCGATGGTGCAGCAGTAGAAGTTCTTGAGCACCTTCAGTGGCAGATGGAAGTCTCTAAGTCTTCTGAGGAAGAAGAGACGCTGACGGGCTTTCTTAACCTGGGTGTTGATGTGGCAGGACCATGACAGGTCCTGAGTGATGTGGACACCCAGGTATCGGAAACTGTCCACTCTCTCCACTGGCGTGCCACTGATGATGAGGGGTTTGTAATTCCTCGCCTGCTTTGTGGTGAAGTCCATGATCAGCTCCTTAGTCTTGCTGATGTTTAGGAGGAGGTTATTCTCCTGGCACCAGGTCTCCAGGTCTACATCATTGGGTGTTTCGGCCATTATCACTAGACACCCTCTTCCAAGGAAGGCCCTCCCAAGGTTGATCACGCCTTGGAGTGTGTCTCTGACTTAATAAAAGTACATTAATTAATTTATGCCTATCTGGGTTTTAATTTTTAAAGTTTCAAAGGGCCAATCAGGCCCTGGTGGGTTCAGTCTGACTCCAACGAGTATCCGTGACTTTGTAAAATCCCAACCTTATTCATTTCATCTTAATTTTAATAAAACCATCTAAGATCAAGCATTCCTGTTGTACCGTTAATTGTCATGTACATTTAATGAAGTACTTTATTGTTGAGCCGTATTTTAAATTTTAAAGAGCAAATAAGGCTCTGTTTGGGTTCATCTAAATCTAACGTATATTCGTGACTTTGCAAATTCCACTTATTAACTTATAATTATCCAAGCTTCTGCAAATTCAAAGTATTATTACCATTATATAGTTTTTTCTCCTTCACTAGTTCTCTATATTTGTTATCTTGTATTCTCACTTACCTGTACCTTGTTCTTCAAATGAGGCTTCCTCCTCGGTCTGTGTCTGCCACCTACTCCATGTGCTCTGTCTGGTCTGACTTCCTGGTTCCCATCATGCTCCTTGTCGGTATCCTGGGCAACCACTTTTGTGTCCGTGAACTGCCATTTTGAAATCCGCCATCTCGTATCCACGGTAACTATTTTGTTTACAGTCGCCATCTTGGATCATTAGCTTTAGCCTTAGCGCAATGTTAGCTTCTATATTAGCATCATTGAAATTTAATATAAAGTTGAATAGCCACATGTACATATTGTCCTTTGTCATGCTTCACTGTCATTTAATTATTAGCATTAGCTTAGCTTTAGCATTAGCCTTCCTCCATTTTGTAACCAAGGGCGACCGTGTTTGTTTACTACTAACCGCCATGTTGGATCTGGATGAGCTCCTCCACCATCCTGGGTCTTTGTGTCTGCCACCTGCTCCATGTGCTCCATGTGCTCTGTCTGATCTGACTTCCTGGTTCCCATCATGCTCCTTGTCGGTATCCTGGGCAACCACTTTTGTGTCCGTGAACTGCCATCTTGAAATCCGCCATCTCATATCCACGGTAACTATTTTGTTTACAGTCGCCATCTTGGATCATTAGCTTTAGCCTTAGCTCAATGTTAGCTTCTACATTAGCATCATTGAAATTTAATATAAAGTTGAATAGCCACATGTACATATTGTCCTTTGTCATGCTTCACTGTCATTTAATTATTAGCATTAGCTTAGCTTTAGCATTAGCCTTCCTCCATTTTGTAACCAAGGGTGACCGTGTTTGTTTACTACTAACCGCCATGTTGGATCTGGATGAGCTCCTCCACCATCCTGGGTCTTTGTATCTGCCACCTGCTCCATGTGCTCCATGTGCTCTGTCTGGTCTGACTTCCTGGTTCCCATCATGCTCCTTGTCGGTATCCTGGGCAACCACTTTTGTGTCCGTGAACTGCCATTTTGAAATCCGCCATCTTGTTTCCACGGTAACTATTTTGTTTACAGTCGCCAACTTGGATCATTAGCTTTAGCCTTAGTTAAGTGTTAGCTTCTATATTAGCATCAATGGAATTTAATATAAAGTTGAATAGCCATATGTACATATTGTCCTTTGTCATGCTTCACTGTTATTTAATTATTAGCATTAGCTTAGCTTTAGCATTAGCCTTCCTCCATTCTATAACTAAGGGCGACCGTGTGTGTTTACTATAAACCGCCATGTTGGATCTGGATGAGCTTCTCCACCATCTTGGGTCTTCCATCGTCTTGTCCCCAGGGGCAAACAATCCGTGTTCACCTGGAGCACCATTTTGGATCCTGATGAGCACCGTCAGCCATTTTGTTCCCACTAGATTAAAAGCTTCCCTTTTGTGAATTTAAAAATCCTGATCTAATTAACATATTTTTAATATTCAAAGAAACTATATCATTTAAAATTAAATCTAGAAAAGAGGTGAGAAAGAGAGAGAGAGAGAGAGTGAGAGAGAGAGAGAGAGGAGAAGGAAGAGCTAGGAAGGGTCTGCCAACCTGGCAGGGTCCCCTCCCCGCCGGATCGGGCTGTCACTCATCCTGCCCTCCACCTCCAAAATATGGATAGACAGAGGGGAGAGAAGAGTGATGAAATGATAAAAATCTATTTAAATTAAATGAACTGTTGATTAGGTCTAGGATTAAAATCTTGGGCTAGAGTATCCTGTGGTTAGGTTTAGGATTAGAATCGTGGGTTAGGATGAGGAAAATAAACCTGTCCCTCCCAAAGGAGGAACAGAGCGTGCACTGTCCATCAACCCCGATGGTCCGCAGCCTCACATCCCTCTACCTCCATAATTGTTTTTTAATTTAAAGGTAAGTATTTCTTTTTCAGGTTTTTTTTCCTTTTTTACCATGTCCGTTACTTTTCACAGGTAAGTACTTCTTTTTTCAGGTCGTCATTTTTCGTGTCCGTTACTTTGGCTCATTTTTAATAAAGAATTTTCAATCCCAATTTGTTTTCTGTGTGGTCTTTTAATTTAGTTTTGATTTATCTCCAATTTGAGCTTTTAAGGAAAATCAATAAAATATGAATTAAAAGATGAAATAAAATCCCCCAAAATAACAAACTAAAATAACAAACTAACATAAAATAGAAAAAATTAAATGAGTATGCCCTTGTCGCGACGTTTCGAAGGTGTTGCTTCTTCCTCAGGCGAGGGCATACTGAAGAGCTCTGTGTTTGAGCCTCCTATTTATACTCTCCCCTCTGATCCCGCCTCCTTGGCTGTCTTTGGCTTTGTTGTCATTTCTTTTTCAGCTTTTTGCTTTTTTTCAATTCTGCCAGACTTTTTGGCTGTGGTTACGGTTAGGGTTAGGGTTAGGGTAAGGGTTAGGGTTAGGGGTAGGGTTAGGGGGGGTTAGGGGGTTAGGGTTAGGGTTAGGGGTTAGGGTTAGGGGGTTAGGGTTAGGGGGTTAGGGTTAGGGTAGGGTTAGGGTTAGGGGTTAGGGTTAGGGGTTAGGGTTAGGGGTTAGGGGTTAGGGTAGGGTTAGGGTTAGGGTTAGGGGTTAGGGTTAGGGGTTAGGGTTAGGGTAGGGTTAGGGTTAGGGGGTTAGGTTTAGGGTTAGGGGTTAGGGTTAGGGTTAGGGTAGGGTAGGGTTAGGGTTAGGGTTAAGGGTTAGGGTTAGGGTTAGGGGGTTAGGGTTAGGGTTAGGGGTTAGGGTTAGGGGGTTAGGGTTAGGGGTTAGGGTTAGGGTAGGGTTAGGGTTAGGGGTTAGGGTAGGGTTAGGGTTAGGGTTAGGGGTTAGGGTTAGGGTTAGGATAGGGGAATTGATTCCTCCTACGAGGGTAGAAGGAAGGTGCACGGGCCATCCCACGGGAGAACCCCCGATCCCCGTCCGGGTTGTCTAGGAAGAGGCGCTGGCGCCGCCTTCCGTAGCGAACTACTTGCCACTCGTCCGCCATGACAAGTGGTTTTTAAGTATTTGTTTTTTTTAAATTTTTAAATGTTTTTTAATGTAAATGAAATGTAAAAAAATGAATTGTTTTGTTCAACTAAAAGTGAAACCCAAAAGGGGCTCAAACAACTAAAAGAGAGCCCAAAGGCTTAAAAATCCCTTAAAAGAAAACCTTTTATTTGGCTGCAAACAACTAAAAGAGAGCCCAAAGGCTTAAAAATCCCTTAAAACAAAAACCGCCTGTTTGGCTGTGTGGTATAAAAAAATTACAAACAACTAAAAGAGAGCACAGGGGCTTAAAAATCCCTAAAAACAAAAAACCGTGTTTTCCGGTTGAAAAAAATTCAAACGTGCCTCAGGCAACGTTTCAACCTTAAGAGGTCTTCCTCAGGCCTGTGAGGCACGAAAAAAAATAAAAACAACTGAAATCCAAGCGCTCAAGACAATGGCTGGCTGCTGGAGATGTGCACCGTTCGGCTGTCGAAAGCAGAATGAGCTCTCTCTCCTACCTGCATTCCTTTTATACCCTCTGATCAGTAATTCGTTTTGTATCGTCCTTTTTATTAATGCTGTTTTAAATGTCCCTGTCTTCTTATAAATTTAGGTTTTAACTTTGTATGTGTGTATCTAATCGTACTACAATGAATTATATGACATGAATTGAAAAAATACTTTTATTATACTATTTAAATTTATTTATTTATTTATTAATGTTAATGGTCATTTAACATTTAAGATAGATGAATTAATATTTATTCTTTGACATTATAAAAATGAATTTACCATTATTAATTTAACACTATAATTTTTTACCTTTTTTAACAAATCCATCTTAAAATTAGGGTTAGACACAGAGCCAATTTGGGTTATTAGGGGAAGGGGGAAAGGTTAGGGTTAGGGAAAAGGATCATGGGTGGGGTTAGGGTTAGGGTAAGGGAAAGGGTTGGGGTTAGGGAAAGGGAGGGGATAGGAGGTAAAGGGGAAAAGGGGGAGGGGTTAGGGTTAGGGTTAGGGGGGTTAGGGGTTAGGGTTAGGGGTTAGGGGTTAGGGTTAGGGTAGGGGGTTAGGGTTAGGGTTAGGGGTTAGGGTTAGGGTAGGGAAAGGGAGGGGATAGGAGGTAAAGGGGAAAGGGGGAGGGGTTAGGGTTAGGAAAAGGAACCGGGTTGGGGACAAAGGGTTAGGATGATACAAATTTGGACCAGACTTGGGTAAATTCCAAATACGGTTGGATTAATAATTTGGGATCAGGAGTTGGGTCAAATTGCGAACTAATTTTGGATTAGAAATTACATTAATTTTGCATATTTAGGCCAGATGGTTCTTTGGTACCTAACAAAAAAATCCAATACTTTTCCTTCTTTTTACGTTCCCAATCCGTCCAGTTCACATTTCTTTGCAAGCCAGCCATTCTCATCGCTTCTTCACCATGAATTAAAAAATGTTTAACCAAAAGAGTTTCTATTTCCTTCCTGTTCTTCACATTGTATCGATGTTGCATCATACGTGTGGACAATGTATTCTTGGTTTCTCCAATATACTGAACTCCACATTTTGAACAAAAAATGACATATATACAATTCTTCGAGTTGGTGCTAAAACCTTGCTCAACCCGAAACACTTTTTTCTCAACACTCTTGACGAACTTAAGTCTAACAAATTGGGACTCCAATATCTGTGGTTTCCGCAAAGTTAAAGATGGCAATCTAGCTTTAACCAACAAATCCCGCAAGTTCCTATTCCGTCTATAGGCTGAGATAACCTTAGACGAAGGAACAAATTGCTCTATCTCTGGAACCGCGTCAAAATTAGTTTTAAACTTCCCATTTCAAAACCTTGGAAATACTCGAATAGGTCGTAATCAGTGGAATCAAATTCCGATCATCCAATGTTTTAGATTCCCTAAAGGTCTTGAAGCATTCCCTAAGAAAGGACCTAGGGTAACCTCTGTTCCTCAAGGCCCTAAAAAGAGTCCTTACTGCTTCAAAAAACTCCACTCGTCTCGTGCAAATCCGATCAAACCGTAAGAGCTGTGCTTTCACAATTCCTCTAAAACAGTGTGTCGGATGGAAACTTTTCTTGTGGAGTAGTGCGTGCGTATCAGTTGTTTTAAAATGCACTTTAATATCTAACTTACGTGTCTTTAAGAAATCCGGTCCTTTAAACACCGTGGTATCTAGGAAATCAATCGAGTTTTCCTCAAATTCCTTCTTCAACGTAATTGATGGATCGTGTGTGTTGAGAATTTCCACAAAGTTCTCAAATTCCTCACGTGATTCCGTCCAGATACCCCAAATGTCATCTAAGTATCTGAGATAACACTTTGGTTTCGTCCCACATTTGGCTAATACTTCGTTCTCCCAATTGGCCATAAAGATGTTGGCATAGGCCGGGGCAAACCTTTTGCCCATTGCCGTGCCTTTCACCTGAAGATAATACTTTTCGTCAAAAACAAAATCGTTCCTAGTTAAGCTAATTTCCAGTAACTTCAAAAGTTCCTGATCCGGACGTTTGGGGTCTGGATGACTTTTAAAGGCATTCCTAACACAATTGATTCCCGCTTCAATGGGAATATTGGTGTATAGGTTATCTACATCCATACTAAAGAATGCGAAATCAGATGTGAGGGTTAAACCCCGAACCATCTCAATAAAATGATAGGTATCCTTGACATAGGCAGGATGAGTAACGGACAAAGGATTAAGATAATAATCTAAATATTCGGCTATCAAATATGTTTCACTCCCACAGTCCGAAACTATCGGCCTGCCGGGAGGTATTTCAAATGGGACTGTCCACTTATGTGGATCTTTGTGAATTTTTGGTAAAATATAAAATCGCCGCTCTCTGGGCTCAAAATTTCCAATTAAGTACTGTCTTTGCTTTGCATTTATGAATTTTTTCTTTTTTAACGTATCCAAAATGTCAATCACTATGGGAACCGTGTCCATATACATAGGTTTTGTTAATTTTTTATAATATACCGGATCGTTGAGTTGTCTTTCAACCTCGAACATGTATTGTTCCCTACTCATTATGACAACAGCTGAGCCTTTATCAGCTGGCTTGATTACAATATGTTTTGTATTTATTAACTCTCGTAGAGCTTTAGCTTCCTGCCATGAAATATTGCGTTTCTCAGTCTGAGATTTATAATGGTTTTTAAAGACGTCTGCATCTGTATGAATTAAATTTTGGACTGGTGTTGGTATTACATTCCATGCAGGTTCCCAAGTTGAAGTTCCAATAAAAGGAAGTTTCTCCCGCTTTTTAGAGTTCCTGTAGTAAGTTGCCAATTTAATCTTCCTATGATAGTTCTGCATATCGAGCTGAAATTGATCCCTACCATCCTTGCCTATGTCGAGGGTTGGGACATATGTCAATCCTCTACTGAGCAACCTACGTTGTGGGTCAGTAAGTTTAAAATTCTTTGCTAATACCACTACTTCCTGAGCCTGGACGGACTTCGAGCCCTTCCGCCCCCTCTCGTTCCAGGCTCAAGGGGCAGTAGAGTTTAGTGTCGACATCCAATGTTCGAACATTGCCCTTGCGGTGTCACTGGTCCAGTGTACATCGTCAATCTCGGTCTCAAAATCCTCCTCTGGTAAGAGGGGGATATAGGGCATGTTTCTGATCAAGTGCTCATTTAAGGTTTGGAGGTTTTCCTGTTCCTCTGCTGGGAGGTTTGGCGAAAAATTGATCAGTGGTATCCATATCTCCGCATAGGGGAACCTCCTCTTTGCAGATCGAAGTGCCCCCTGCAGATTCTTAACTGTGGTTTCCTTGGACTTGTTAGCCCTACTGTTGATGCCAAAGGACAAAATTATCTTTTCCACCACTAGATCTGGAGGTGGTCTAGTCTTTTCCATCAACGCCTGTGCGTGTCGAAAATGAGCACCTGGAAAACTATCCACCTGGAGGTTGCTGTTGAGGAAGTCTGGAAACCGACAAACATTAGAATCACCCATAATGAGCCACTTTTGTTCAACCTCCAACGACCAATCTGTGAGCTTCCGCTGAGTGTTTGGATGGTGTTTCACCCTAAACCTCGGCGGTTCTGGAGAAGTGAAGTGATCGAAGGAGTCCTCAAACAAATCATCACTGTGTACGGAGTCTTCTTCCCGGTGGACCTCAACATGAGATGCCCGTGACACAGGTGAAATCTGTATGTCGGCTTGCTCTAGATCTTCATTTTGTGCAGAAGAGTGCAGGGCAGCTGCCGCTGCTTCGGCCGCTTCCTCTTCTCTCTGCATTTCATCAAACAAAGCCTCCAGTTCGGGGTGCTCTGAACGATAGACGGGTGCTTCAGACTCCTCCTGGACCTCTGTATTTTCACAGATAACTTCCAGGAAGGCCTCTTGGTCAGGGCGTTGTCTTCTCCTCCGACGCTCCTTTGGAGGTTCTGCATTACCTCCAAGCTCAGGCCAATCGTCATCCTGAACCCTTAAATCTGTCATGGTTCCCGCCGAAACCATAACCTTGGGCCTCTGTCGGGGACCTTGCTGTCTGCCCAAATCTCTACGTTCAGTAGAAGTAGCAGTTGAAACCCTGCCAAGGGGTCATTGTAGCCGTAGAAGTTCCACGGACTTGTGGAACCTCAGGCTGAGCCGGGTTTCCATTTGCTGAGGGACCTGAACCTGTCCTTGCTGTCTATCCTCAGCCATGGCAGTAATCAGGGCTTCAGCGTGCTCAAGAACAGTCTGGGTGATACGCGACAGATTCCGTTTCGCCCAACGCACTGCTACTTCAAACGCAGATTTCCAGTCAGAAACCAGAAGAGTAGACAACTCTTCCAAAAGATCTGCAAGACCAGCCTCATAATGCTCCATAAGAATCTGGCAAGTGGTGTAACCCCAGTTCTTCGCATTAGCCTGGATCAAGCTCAAAGTGTGCTCAGTTGGAGCGGCTGGTTTAATCATTCCCGCTAAAACCTCAACCATTCTGGAAATCATTCTCGGCTCTGTTGTCTTTCCGGGCTTCAGAGCCACATTCTGCAAGTGGTGAACCATTTTGATCACCCCATGCATTTTTCTAACCAGTCTCCCAAACTGAGGGTCAGCTGGTTGTCGCCTAACCTCATTGCCTAACCCCCGTGGAGAAGGACCTCTTCGGGGAGGCCTTGGGTACGATTGGCGGACCACATCCGCAAAAGAGCGGGACTGAGTATTCCTGTACCGGAAGTTCCCTGCGGGAGGCGCTGGCCGGCTAGGATAGGGGAATTGATTCCTCCTACGAGGGTAGAAGGAAGGTGCACGGGCCATCCCACGGGAGAACCCCCGATCCCCGTCCGGGTTGTCTAGGAAGAGGCGCTGGCGCCGCCTTCCGTAGCGAACTACTTGCCACTCGTCCGCCATGACAAGTGGTTTTTAAGTATTTGTTTTTTTTAAATCATTAAATGTCTTTTAATGTAAATGAAATGTAAAAAAATGAATTGTTTTTTTCAACTAACAGTGAAACCCAAAAGGGGGGTCAAACAACTAAAAGAGAGCCCAAAGGCTTAAAAATCCCTTAAAAGAAAAACCTTTTATTTGGCTGCAAACAACTAAAAGAGAGCCCAAAGGCTTAAAAATCCCGTAAAACAAAAACCGCCTGTTTGGCTGTGCGGTAAAAAAATCTACAAACAACGAAAAGAGAGCACAGGGGCTTAAAAATCCCTAAAAACAAAAAACCGTGTTTTCCGGTTGAAAAAAAATTCAAACGTGCCTCAGGCAACGTTTCAACCTTAAGAGGTCTTCCTCAGGCCTGTGAGGCACGAAAGAAAATAAAAACAACTGAAATCCAAGCGCTCAAAACAATGGCTGGCTGCTGGAGATGTGCACCGTTCGGCTGTCGAAAGCAGAATGAGCTCTCTCTCCTACCTGCATTCCTTTTATACCCTCTGATCAGTAATTTGTTTTGTATCGTCCTTTTTATTAATGCTGTTTTAAATGTCCCTGTCTTCTTATAAATTTAGGTTTTAACTTTGTATGTGTGTATCTAATCGTACTACAATGAATTATATGACATGAATTGAAAAAATACTTTTATTATACTATTTAAATTTATTTATTTATTTATTAATGTTAATGGTCATTTAACATTTAAGATAGATGAATTAATATTTATTCTTTGACATTATAAAAATGAATTTACCATTATTAATTTAACACTATAATTTTTTACCTTTTTTAACAAATCCATCTTAAAATTAGGGTTAGACACAGAGCCAATTTGGGTTATTAGGGGAAGGGGGAAAGGTTAGGGTTAGGGAAAAGGATCATGGGTGGGGTTAGGGTTAGGGTAAGGGTTAGGGTTAGGGGTTAGGGGGTTAGGGGGTTAGGGTTAGGGTTAGGGTAGGGTTAGGGTTAGGGGTTAGGGTTAGGGGTTAGGGTTAGGGTTAGGGGTTAGGGTTAGGGGGTTAGGGTTAGGGTTAGGGGTTAGGGTTAGGGTTAGGGGTTAGAGTTAGGGTTAGGGGTTAGGGGTTAGGGTTAGGTTAGGGGTTAGGGTTAGGGTTAGGGTAGGGTTAGGGTAGGGTTAGGGTTAGGGTTAGGGTAGGGTTAGGGGTTAGGGGTTAGGGGTTAGGGTTAGGGGTTAGGGGTTAGGGTTAGGGTTAGGGGTTAGGGTTAGGGGTTAGGGTTAGGGGTTAGGGGTTGGGGTTAGGGTTAGGGGTTAGGGTTAGGGTTAGGGGGGGTTAGGGTTAGGGTTAGGGGTTAGGGTTAGGGGTTAGGGTTAGGGGTTAGGGTTAGGGTTAGGGTTAGGATTAGGGTTAGGGTTAGGGGTTAGGGTTAGGGTAGGGTTAGGGTTAGAGTTAGGGTAGGGTTAGGGTTAGGGTTAGGACGTGGGTTACGGCCCCGTCCTCCCTGGGGAGGACCGAGGTATGCGCGGTCCTTCCCCCCTGGGCCCCCTCCTCCCCGGTTCCAAGAAGACCAGTCCTGGTCTTGAGATTGGGGTCGATAGGTATTGGCCCGCATACGGGAGCGACCCCTCCTCCCATAGCGGACCTGCTGCCACCCTTCATCAGTCATGATGGAGGGCTGGTTAAGTTTTCAATATTTTTTTGTGTTTTTTGTTTTTGTTAATTTTTTTATATTTTTTTGTTTTTTTGAAAAAACCAAAAAATAAAAAATAAAAAACAAAAACAAAAATAAAACTCTTACAAACTAAAAATACCTCTAAAAAGGTTCAAAATTAATTAAATAATCGTGTGCCGCTGTGGCGACGTTTCGACCTATATTGGTCTTCTTCAGGCCTGGGCACACTCCAAACTAACTAAAATAAGTCTGCTGCAGAAAGAGCGACTGTCTTCGTCGAAGGGCACGAAAGAATGAGCCTGGCCTGCACGCTCACCTCTTAAGTAAGCTCTGGCTCCGCCCCTACGGCTTCTGAAGTTTTTAAACAAAAAGAAAACACCACAGTCTAAATGAATTAAAGAAAACGTTTTTAAACCTTACCAACAAGATTCTAATGAACTAAAACCACACCATATGAAATGATATGAACTAAATGGCGGGTATATAAAGTAAATTTACTATTTACAGAAAAACTTTTTAAACTAAAATATTTACATATTTATATACTTATGTCAAGCATTTATTTATTCACATATTTATTACAGAGTATTTATTCAAACTGTGTGTATATATTGTTATAACCTCTATATCAAAACCCACAAAGGTTATATATTAATATTTAAAATACTTACAATGAAATGTACAAAAACAAAATAAATGGGGGTGGGGGAAGGGAAAGGGACTAGGGTTAGGAATAGGAGTAGGGAAGGGGATTAGGGTAAGGATATAGGACAAGGGTTGGGACAATGGGTTAGGGTTAGGGCTAGGAGTGGGAAGGTGGTTAGGGTTAGGGTAAGGAAACAGGATAGGGGATAGGAGTGTGGAATAGGGTTAGGATTAGGAATAGGGGAAGGGGATTTGAAATGGGGAAGGGAATTAGGGTTAGGATAAGGGAAAAGGGTTGGGGTTAGGGTTAGGGTTAGGGGGTTAGGGTTAGGGTTAGGGGTTAGGGTTAGGGGTTAGGGTTAGGGGGTTAGGGTTAGGGTTAGGGGGTTAGGGTTAGGGTTAGGGGGGGTTAGGGTTAGGGGTTAGGGTTAGGGTTAGGGTAGGGTTAGGGTTAGGGTTAGGATTAGGGTTAGGGTTAGGGTTAGGGGTTAGGGTTAGGGGTTAGGGTTAGGGTAGGGTTAGGGTTAGGGTAGGGTTAGGGTTAGGGGTTAGGGTAAGGGTTAGGGTTAGGGGTTAGGGTAAGGGTTAGGGTTAGGGTTAGGGGTTAGGGTTAGGGTTAGGGGTTAGGGGTTAGGGTTAGGGGTTAGGGTTAGGGGTAGGGGGTTAGGGGGTTAGGGTTAGGGGTTAGGGTTAGGGTTAGGGGTTAGGGTTAGGGGTTAGGGTTAGGGGTTAGGGTTAGGGGTTAGCGGTTAAGGTTAGGGGTTAGGGTTAGGGGGTTAGGGTTAGGGGTTAGGGGTTAGGGTTAGGGGTTAGGGTTAGGGTTAGGGGTTAGGGTTAGGGTTAGGATTAGTGCTGATTTAACACTGGGAAATTTACTGTGTACGATTACATGCATTTGAATGGGGAACTCGTCCGAAACAAAGTATAGGTTTTCATTATGTGAATAACTTGAAAATCTTAGCTCAAACAGCTTCAAAACCTGTTTGCCCAGCACGGGGATCTTGAACTGTATAAGATAACGCCTTAAATATGTGTGTCTGAGTCGTCTATCATAACTTACATCTATATTTAAGGACAAGACTTGACGAAATAAAGCGTTTTTGTACAACTTCATATAAATAGCTGTAAGTTTTGATAGACGACTCAGACACACATATTTAAGGCGTTATCTTATACAGTTCAAGATCCCCGTGCTGGGCAAACAGGTTTTGAAGCTGTTTGAGCTAAGATTTTCAAGTTATTCACATAATGAAAACCTATACTTTGTTTCGGGCGAGTTCCCCATTCAAATGCATGTAATCGTAGGAAACGCACTGTCTTGACGAAATAAAGCGTTTTTGTACAACTTCATATAAATAGCTGTAAGTCTTGATAGAAGAAGCATACACACATATTTAAGGCGTTATCTTATACAGTTCAAGATCCCCGTGCTGGGCAAACAGGTTTTGAAGCTGTTTGAGCTAAGATTTTCAAGTTATTCACATAATGAAAACCTATACTTTGTTTCGGGCGAGTTCCCCATTCAAATGCATGTAATCGTAGGAAACACACTGTCTTGACGAAATAAAGCGTTTTTGTACAACTTCATATAAATAGCTGTAAGTCTTGATAGAAGAAGCACATATTTAAGGCGTTATCTTATACAGTTCAAGATCCCCGTGCTGGGCAAACAGGTTTTGAAGCTGTTTGAGCTAAGATTTTCAAGTTATTCACATAATGAAAACCTATACTTTGTTTCGGGCGAGTTCCCCATTCAAATGCATGTAATCGTAGGAAACGCACTGTCTTGACGAAATAAAGCGTTTTTGTACAACTTCATATAAATAGCTGTAAGTCTTGATAGAAGAAGCATACACACATATTTAAGGCGTTATCTTATACAGTTCAAGATCCCCGTGCTGGGCAAACAGGTTTTGAAGCTGTTTGAGCTAAGATTTTCAAGTTATTCACATAATGAAAACCTATACTTTGTTTCGGGCGAGTTCCCCATTCAAATGCATGTAATCGTAGGAAACGCACTGTCTTGACGAAATAAAGCGTTTTTGTACAACTTCATATAAATAGCTGTAAGTCTTGATAGAAGAAGCATACACACATATTTAAGGCGTTATCTTATACAGTTCAAGATCCCCGTGCTGGGCAAACAGGTTTTGAAGCTGTTTGAGCTAAGATTTTCAAGTTATTCACATAATGAAAACCTATACTTTGTTTCGGGCGAGTTCCCCATTCAAATGCATGTGATCGTAGGAAACGCACTGTCTTGACGAAATAAAGCGTTTATACAACTTCATATAAATAGCTGTAAGTTTTGATAGAAGACTCAGACACACATATTTAAGGCGTTATCTTATACAGTTCAAGATCCCCGTGCTGGGCAAACAGGTTTTGAAGCTGTTTGAGCTAAGATTTTCAAGTTATTCACATAATGAAAACCTATACTTTGTTTCGGGCGAGTTCCCCATTCAAATGCATGTGATCGTAGGAAACGCACTGTCTTGACGAAATAAAGCGTTTATACAACTTCATATAAATAGCTGTAAGTTTTGATAGAAGACTCAGACACACATATTTAAGGCGTTATCTTATACAGTTCAAGATCCCCGTGCTGGGCAAACAGGTTTTGAAGCTGTTTGAGCTAAGATTTTCAAGTTATTCACATAATGAAAACCTATACTTTGTTTCGGGCGAGTTCCCCATTCAAATGCATGTAATCGTAGGAAACGCACTGTCTTGACGAAATGAATTGTTTATACAACTTCATATAAATAGCTGTAAGTTTTGATAGACGACTCAGACACACATATTTAAGGCGTTATCTTATACAGTTCAAGAGTTCCCCATTTAAATGCATGTAATCGTAGGAAACGCACTGTCTTGACGAAATGAATTGTTTATACAACTTCATATAAATAGCTGTAAGTTTTGATAGACGACTCAGACACACATATTTAAGGCGTTATCTTATACAGTTCAAGATCCCCGTGCTGGGCAAACAGGTTTTGAAGCTGTTTGAGCTAAGATTTTCAAGTTATTCACATAATGAAAACCTATACTTTGTTTCGGGCGAGTTCCCCATTCAAATGCATGTAATCGTAGGAAACGCACTGTATTGACGAAATAAAGCGTTTATACAACTTCATATAAATAGCTGTAAGTCTTGATAGAAGAAGCATACACACATATTTAAGGCGTTATCTTATACAGTTCAAGATCCCCGTGCTGGGCAAACAGGTTTTGAAGCTGTTTGAGCTAAGATTTTCAAGTTATTCACATAATGAAAACCTATACTTTGTTTCGGGCGAGTTCCCCATTCAAATGCATGTAATCGTAAGAAACGCACTGTCTTGACAAAATAAAGCGTTTTACAGCTACTTCATATAAATAGCTGTAAGTTTTGATAGAAGACTCAGACACACATATTTAAGGCGTTATCTTATACAGTTCAAGATCCCCGTGCTGGGCAAACAGGTTTTGAAGCTGTTTGAGCTAAGATTTTCAAGTTATTCACATAATGAAAACCTATACTTTGTTTCGGGCGAGTTCCCCATTCAAATGCATGTAATCGTAGGAAACGCACTGTCTTGACGAAATAAATTGTTTATACAACTTCATATAAATAGCTGTAAGTTTTGATAGACGACTCAGACACACATATTTAAGGCGTTATCTTATACAGTTCAAGATCCCCGTGCTGGGCAAACAGGTTTTGAAGCTGTTTGAGCTAAGATTTTCAAGTTATTCACATAATGAAAACCTATACTTTGTTTCGGGCGAGTTCCCCATTCAAATGCATGTAATCGTAGGAAACGCACTGTCTTGACGAAATAAAGCGTTTATACAACTTCATATAAATAGCTGTATGTCTTGATAGAAGAAGCATACACACATATTTAAGGCGTTATCTTATACAGTTCAAGATCCCCGTGCTGGGCAAACAGGTTTTGAAGCTGTTTGAGCTAAGATTTTCAAGTTATTCACATAATGAAAACCTATACTTTGTTTCGGGCGAGTTCCCCATTCAAATGCATGTAATCGTAGGAAACGCACTGTCTTGACGAAATAAATTGTTTATACAACTTCATATAAATAGCTGTAAGTCTTGATAGAAGAAGCATACACACATATTAAAGGCGTTATCTTATACAGTTCAAGATCCCCGTGCTGGGCAAACAGGTTTTGAAGCTGTTTGAGCTAAGATTTTCAAGTTATTCACATAATGAAAACCTATACTTTGTTTCGGGCGAGTTCCCCATTCAAATGCATGTAATCGTAGGAAACGCACTGTCTTGACGAAATAAAGCGTTTTTGTACAACTTCATATAAATAGCTGTAAGTCTTGATAGAAGAAGCATACACACATATTTAAGGCGTTATCTTATACAGTTCAAGAGTTCCCCATTTAAATGCATGTAATCGTAGGAAACGCACTGTCTTGACGAAATGAATTGTTTATACAACTTCATATAAATAGCTGTAAGTTTTGATAGACGACTCAGACACACATATTTAAGGCGTTATCTTATACAGTTCAAGATCCCCGTGCTGGGCAAACAGGTTTTGAAGCTGTTTGAGCTAAGATTTTCAAGTTATTCACATAATGAAAACCTATACTTTGTTTCGGGCGAGTTCCCCATTCAAATGCATGTAATCGTAGGAAACGCACTGTATTGACGAAATAAAGCGTTTATACAACTTCATATAAATAGCTGTAAGTCTTGATAGAAGAAGCATACACACATATTTAAGGCGTTATCTTATACAGTTCAAGATCCCCGTGCTGGGCAAACAGGTTTTGAAGCTGTTTGAGCTAAGATTTTCAAGTTATTCACATAATGAAAACCTATACTTTGTTTCGGGCGAGTTCCCCATTCAAATGCATGTAATCGTAGGAAACGCACTGTCTTGACAAAATAAAGCGTTTTACAGCTACTTCATATAAATAGCTGTAAGTTTTGATAGAAGACTCAGACACACATATTTAAGGCGTTATCTTATACAGTTCAAGATCCCCGTGCTGGGCAAACAGGTTTTGAAGCTGTTTGAGCTAAGATTTTCAAGTTATTCACATAATGAAAACCTATACTTTGTTTCGGGCGAGTTCCCCATTCAAATGCATGTAATCGTAGGAAACGCACTGTCTTGACGAAATAAATTGTTTATACAACTTCATATAAATAGCTGTAAGTCTTGATAGAAGA
Organism: Neolamprologus multifasciatus; assembly: GCF_963576455.1. Classification (NCBI taxonomy): domain Eukaryota; kingdom Metazoa; phylum Chordata; class Actinopteri; order Cichliformes; family Cichlidae; genus Neolamprologus; species Neolamprologus multifasciatus. The sequence continues at coordinate 4,092 of NC_140439.1, read as the reverse complement.
AGCATACACACATATTAAAGGCGTTATCTTATACAGTTCAAGATCCCCGTGCTGGGCAAACAGGTTTTGAAGCTGTTTGAGCTAAGATTTTCAAGTTATTCACATAATGAAAACCTATACTTTGTTTCGGGCGAGTTCCCCATTCAAATGCATGTAATCGTAGGAAACGCACTGTCTTGACGAAATAAAGCGTTTTTGTACAACTTCATATAAATAGCTGTAAGTCTTGATAGAAGAAGCATACACACATATTTAAGGCGTTATCTTATACAGTTCAAGATCCCCGTGCTGGGCAAACAGGTTTTGAAGCTGTTTGAGCTAAGATTTTCAAGTTATTCACATAATGAAAACCTATACTTTGTTTCGGGCGAGTTCCCCATTCAAATGCATGTAATCGTAGGAAACGCACTGTCTTGACGAAATAAAGCGTTTATACAACTTCATATAAATAGCTGTAAGTTTTGATAGAAGACTCAGACACACATATTTAAGGCGTTATCTTATACAGTTCAAGATCCCCGTGCTGGGCAAACAGGTTTTGAAGCTGTTTGAGCTAAGATTTTCAAGTTATTCACATAATGAAAACCTATACTTTGTTTCGGGCGAGTTCCCCATTCAAATGCATGTAATCGTAGGAAACGCACTGTCTTGACGAAATAAAGCGTTTATACAACTTCATATAAATAGCTGTATGTCTTGATAGAAGAAGCATACACACATATTTAAGGCGTTATCTTATACAGTTCAAGATCCCCGTGCTGGGCAAACAGGTTTTGAAGCTGTTTGAGCTAAGATTTTCAAGTTATTCACATAATGAAAACCTATACTTTGTTTCGGGCGAGTTCCCCATTCAAATGCATGTAATCGTAGGAAACGCACTGTCTTGACGAAATAAATTGTTTATACAACTTCATATAAATAGCTGTAAGTCTTGATAGAAGAAGCATACACACATATTAAAGGCGTTATCTTATACAGTTCAAGATCCCCGTGCTGGGCAAACAGGTTTTGAAGCTGTTTGAGCTAAGATTTTCAAGTTATTCACATAATGAAAACCTATACTTTGTTTCGGGCGAGTTCCCCATTCAAATGCATGTAATCGTAGGAAACGCACTGTCTTGACGAAATAAAGCGTTTTTGTACAACTTCATATAAATAGCTGTAAGTCTTGATAGAAGAAGCATACACACATATTTAAGGCGTTATCTTATACAGTTCAAGATCCCCGTGCTGGGCAAACAGGTTTTGAAGCTGTTTGAGCTAAGATTTTCAAGTTATTCACATAATGAAAACCTATACTTTGTTTCGGGCGAGTTCCCCATTCAAATGCATGTAATCGTAGGAAACGCACTGTCTTGACGAAATAAAGCGTTTATACAACTTCATATAAATAGCTGTAAGTTTTGATAGAAGACTCAGACACACATATTTATGGCGTTATCTTATACAGTTCAAGATCCCCGTGCTGGGCAAACAGGTTTTGAAGCTGTTTGAGCTAAGATTTTCAAGTTATTCACATAATGAAAACCTATACTTTGTTTCGGGCGAGTTCCCCATTCAAATGCATGTAATCGTAGGAAACGCACTGTCTTGACGAAATAAAGCGTTTATACAACTTCATATAAATACCTGTATGTCTTGATAGAAGAAGCATACACACATATTTAAGGCGTTATCTTATACAGTTCAAGATCCCCGTGCTGGGCAAACAGGTTTTGAAGCTGTTTGAGCTAAGATTTTCAAGTTATTCACATAATGAAAACCTATACTTTGTTTCGGGCGAGTTCCCCATTAAAATGCATGTAATCGTAGGAAACGCACTGTCTTGACGAAATAAATTGTTTATACAACTTCATATAAATAGCTGTAAGTCTTGATAGAAGAAGCATACACACATATTAAAGGCGTTATCTTATACAGTTCAAGATCCCCGTGCTGGGCAAACAGGTTTTGAAGCTGTTTGAGCTAAGATTTTCAAGTTATTCACATAATGAAAACCTATACTTTGTTTCGGCCGAGTTCCCCATTCAAATGCATGTAATCATAGGAAACGCACTGTCTTGACGAAATAAAGCGTTTTTGTACAACTTCATATAAATAGCTGTAAGTCTTGATAGAAGAAGCATACACACATATTTAAGGCGTTATCTTATACAGTTCAAGATCCCCGTGCTGGGCAAACAGGTTTTGAAGCTGTTTGAGCTAAGATTTTCAAGTTATTCACATAATGAAAACCTATACTTTGTTTCGGGCGAGTTCCCCATTCAAATGCATGTAATCGTAGGAAACGCACTGTCTTGACGAAATAAATTGTTTATACAACTTCATATAAATAGCTGTAAGTCTTGATAGAAGAAGCATACACACATATTAAAGGCGTTATCTTATACAGTTCAAGATCCCCGTGCTGGGCAAACAGGTTTTGAAGCTGTTTGAGCTAAGATTTTCAAGTTATTCACATAATGAAAACCTATACTTTGTTTCGGGCGAGTTCCCCATTCAAATGCATGTAATCGTAGGAAACGCACTGTCTTGACAAAATAAAGCGTTTTACAGCTACTTCATATAAATAGCTGTAAGTTTTGATAGAAGACTCAGACACACATATTTAAGGCGTTATCTTATACAGTTCAAGATCCCCGTGCTGGGCAAACAGGTTTTGAAGCTGTTTGAGCTAAGATTTTCAAGTTATTCACATAATGAAAACCTATACTTTGTTTCGGGCGAGTTCCCCATTCAAATGCATGTAATCGTAGGAAACGCACTGTCTTGACGAAATAAATTGTTTATACAACTTCATATAAATAGCTGTAAGTCTTGATAGAAGAAGCATACACACATATTAAAGGCGTTATCTTATACAGTTCAAGATCCCCGTGCTGGGCAAACAGGTTTTGAAGCTGTTTGAGCTAAGATTTTCAAGTTATTCACATAATGAAAACCTATACTTTGTTTCGGGCGAGTTCCCCATTCAAATGCATGTAATCGTAGGAAACGCACTGTCTTGACGAAATAAAGCGTTTTTGTACAACTTCATATAAATAGCTGTAAGTCTTGATAGAAGAAGCATACACACATATTTAAGGCGTTATCTTATACAGTTCAAGATCCCCGTGCTGGGCAAACAGGTTTTGAAGCTGTTTGAGCTAAGATTTTCAAGTTATTCACATAATGAAAACCTATACTTTGTTTCGGGCGAGTTCCCCATTCAAATGCATGTAATCGTAGGAAACGCACTGTCTTGACGAAATAAAGCGTTTATACAACTTCATATAAATAGCTGTAAGTTTTGATAGAAGACTCAGACACACATATTTAAGGCGTTATCTTATACAGTTCAAGATCCCCGTGCTGGGCAAACAGGTTTTGAAGCTGTTTGAGCTAAGATTTTCAAGTTATTCACATAATGAAAACCTATACTTTGTTTCGGGCGAGTTCCCCATTCAAATGCATGTAATCGTAGGAAACGCACTGTCTTGACGAAATAAAGCGTTTATACAACTTCATATAAATAGCTGTATGTCTTGATAGAAGAAGCATACACACATATTTAAGGCGTTATCTTATACAGTTCAAGATCCCCGTGCTGGGCAAACAGGTTTTGAAGCTGTTTGAGCTAAGATTTTCAAGTTATTCACATAATGAAAACCTATACTTTGTTTCGGGCGAGTTCCCCATTCAAATGCATGTAATCGTAGGAAACGCACTGTCTTGACGAAATAAATTGTTTATACAACTTCATATAAATAGCTGTAAGTCTTGATAGAAGAAGCATACACACATATTAAAGGCGTTATCTTATACAGTTCAAGATCCCCGTGCTGGGCAAACAGGTTTTGAAGCTGTTTGAGCTAAGATTTTCAAGTTATTCACATAATGAAAACCTATACTTTGTTTCGGGCGAGTTCCCCATTCAAATGCATGTAATCGTAGGAAACGCACTGTCTTGACGAAATAAAGCGTTTTTGTACAACTTCATATAAATAGCTGTAAGTCTTGATAGAAGAAGCATACACACATATTTAAGGCGTTATCTTATACAGTTCAAGATCCCGTGCTGGGCAAACAGGTTTGAAGCTGTTTGAGCTAAGA